>NC_080020.1:66462127-66762127 GCF_030020395.1 Manis pentadactyla | reverse complement strand
GACGGTCACTTATTAACCACTGCATGATTCAGAGTAAACAGATGAGTAGGAAGATAAAATACAAGTTGCCTATTATATATTATAAATGTGTTTTTAAAAAGTTTATGTTAAATAACTTCTAACATTTAAAGTAATGCTTCTATGCCTAAACTTATAAATCTAAAATCACAAGGAAATAAATTTAGAATTGAGTTGATCAATAGTTAGAAGGCTTTAGAATTATATATGTTTTTCTGAGGAAAAGATTATGAATTATTCAATTATTATCCACAATCTCTTTTAGAAAATAATGCAAAATACATATTCAGCTGATGATGTAGAGGTAATATCTTGTTTCCATGTTTCAATTAATTTTGAACAAATAGGGATTCATGTCCTCCATAAACCTAAGGGATTGAAGAAAATTCAGTACCAAGCTTGAATCTTGAAATGTTGGCAAATTAGGAACATCCCCTTGCTTGTTTAGTCAATTACTCCTTCATTTCATTCACAAAGCATGTATTAAATACATATAAAATGTCAGACACTGCTAGATTCTGCATAAAAACCAGAGGTCATGATCAAAGATAAGATCTTTGTCTTCACGGAGCTTAACTTTAAGTAAATGATATGAATGGAGTGTAGTACTAAGGAGAGGGCTTTGTGGAAAAAGCTGGTCTGAATAAGAATTTTCAATTCTGGTTTCACATCAAGGGTAGGGCCTGGAAATCTGTATATTTATAAAACTCCCCAGTTGATTTTTCTCATATAGCCAGGATTGAGAACCACAGTACTTTTTAATACTACGATAATACCAGGAAACTCTGTAACATGATGCTTAATTTACCAAGTTAAGGAATAATGTTATGGAAAAGATGAATAGTTTTCTGTTGTCAGGGGTTTTAACTGAACCTAAGCAACCTATCAGACTGACAATATATCTATTATAATAATAGATTGTGATGCAACTTGCTCCAATGTTAATTTAGTTACAATTAATCAGTATGGTTTGATAGTAACTACTTGTTCCTTTTAACAAATGCATGGTATTATAGCATATATGTATGTAGTATGTATACTTACATGTTTTATATAGGTTTATAGTTTGCTTTGGTTCATCTTCCTATAATGATTACATGTAACAATTAATAGGAAAAACTTCATTACCTTTTTATAATGATTGCAAGATAAATATTTAAGAATATTTGCAATTACTTTATGATGCTTATCTATTTTTTTCTTTCAAAGTAATACCTTAATGCATTATATAGTAGCATAAGTATTTATATGACTGTTATTATTATACATCTGTCTACATCCAGAGACTACTGATTAATATATATAATGTAATGGCATACATAAATATGTGATTTTTAAAAGTCGTAATTTGATGTTTACATGGTTTTGAGTGGAGGGAACATGTAGCTAAATACGTAAAATAAGTAATGTGCCAAAATAAACACTAAATGCTGTATATAATTTATTTTTGTTTTCTTAGTCATTCCGTATTTTTTAGCAAAGTTATTTTTCATCAGTGATCTATCTTAAATAAAGAACAAAAGAAAGCTATGCTCTGTGATGAAATCCAATAATGTGTATATCTTTATGTAAGTCCACAAAGAAAATAATTGTGGTCTTTATAGAAGAACAACACAGTCCCTTCTACTGGAGCTCAGTTTCCATGGTAATGGACTACAGGCACCACCACCTAGGACACTTCCTTCAACTGCAGTGAGGCAGGAAGTCAGCGTCACCTACGTTCCATCACTAGGTCAAGTCTACATGAGGCTCTAGGTTGGAATGGTGAATGTGTAGGACGTACAGAAAAGGCCATTCTTCTGTCCAGTCCAAGGCAAAAATGACCATCAGAAGAGCAATAAGCTTCCACTGTGCTCAAACTTTGCTGACTATGATGCAGGGGGTTCCACCATTTATATCTCACCTACTTCTAAAATATAAAGTCATGATCTGGCCCATTATTCTGCTTTCCTGCTTTCCAGTACATTCCTGCCACATGATGTGGCCATGGTCATCTAAAACATCTTAAAACCACCGAAAGAAGATTTCATGGCTTCCTTTGTGACCCATTCCAGCACTGCTTGACCTTTTTGACATGTAATTTTTTCTTCTGTAGTATTAATTAATTCTTAGCTCCTATGTTAAAATGCATTTTAAAAAGATATAAGCCCATTTTTAGGTGCAAGTCATGATTAATACAATAATAATTATATAACTTTACAACTAGTCAAGCAGTGATAAACTACTGTGACTGAGTAAACACAACCAATCTGCCTCCACTTCAGAGGTGCTCCTTGGTACCACGACTACCAGCGACGGCAAAACTAGATTCGACTTTGGCTCAGGTGATAAGAGAGCAGCTATTTTTGAAGCAAAGTGCATGTGTTTTATTTCCTATATGGTGGACTGATTCCTAAATTAATACTTTCAATTAACATGTATGATCTACTTTATGCCCCCCTACAACCATACCAGCAAAGTGAGAGCAAAGAATGTGTCTTTTATCTCTAGATTCTTGGTGCTTAGAGCAGTGCTGGGGGGTAAAGCAGGTATCCAACGTTTTTCTGTTGAATAGTTGTCAAATGAGATAGTCAGGGAAGAGGCTATTATTTTCACTAGGTAGATGAGAAAGATGTACCTGAGAAAGGCTGGTGAGCACAAAAGCTCACAACTATGAATGACAGAACAGTGACAGGGACTCAGATCTGTGGACATTTTGTATTTCACAGGCCCAATTTCATAACAAGGTGTAGTAATACTACAAATTCAAAAGTTACCTGTTTAACTCCAATTGTGTGAGATCTAGAAAGGCTGAGCCCATAAAGTCATCCTGTAGTCCAAAATCATAGTCAAATACCTAAGAAGGTGAAGAGACAAGGCATTATCATAAATAACTATAATATAAACTTTAAATGAAAGTTATCTTGCTTATAAAAAGATTGGTTGTCTATCACATGAATATTCTTAATATTTTTAAAGTATTTGGAATAGTAGAGTCTCACAAAACATTCAAAAGAAATTACATTTAATTTTATTACCTGAAATTATTGGTTTATACTAAATAAAACTTTAAGGAAGATGAATATATCAAATCAAATTTTAAAGAAAAATATCAAATAAAATACAGTATATCATCAAATACCTAGGGAACATAAGCTTATTTTTTCCCATGTTATAGAAGGGATGTTAGCATTGCTGGAAGGAAAAGTAGGTTGGTATAAATTCAACAAATATGTCTTCCATACTAGGCTATTGGTGATGAGAATATGATTCCAATTCTTCCTAATTTTTTAGGTCATTGAAAAGAAATCCTCTGAAATTATAGGATGTCATTTTAAACATACAAATAAGTAAAAATAGAGGTATCATTATTGAATAATAACTGTACTTTGTAAAGTTATATAATGTTAGATCAAATTACATTTTTATTGTCACAAGCAATGACTAGTGGATAATATTAGTGTGACTAGCAGCAACAAACAGAAAGGAAAAGAACAGAGAGAACAAATTTCTTCCTTCTGTCAAAACTATTCAGTATTTTCTCTGTGCCTTTCATGGTTCTTATTCCTACTATGGAGGATAAGAAAGCCATGTCCAATAGTACCTGCACTAGTGGGGGTGAGGATTTAATAATGTGGATAGCTGTTGAACCAGTGTGTTGTATATTTGAAACCAATATAGGATTGTATATCAACTTCAATTTTTAAAAAAAGATATTCATATTATTCTACTCTTAAAAAAAAAAAAGAAAAAGAAAAAAGCAGTGTCTCTGACCTCTTAGAGCCTATATATTGGGGCTGGGACAGTCAACAAAGACTCAGAATACACACAGTTCAGTGACGAGCACTGTGGAGACAAAAGTCTAAGGTGGTGTGCTGGGAGGTGCTACTTTGGATAGGGAGTCCAGGAAGGCTTCTCAGAGGAAGTGTGTGTGTGTGTAGAGCCAGGAGTAAGTCTCATTAGTATGGAACATGGATCCAGGCAGAGGGAACAGCAGTGTTTAGCATATTCAGTGATCCTCAAGAAGCCAGGGGTTGAAGCAGACTGAAGAAGGAGAGTGGAAGATTGGAGAGAGAGCTCTGAGCTAGTTCAGTTAGGGCCATTCCCAAAAAACTAAGTAAATGGGAGATGGCTAACTTCCATCCATGTATTAACTTTCTTATTCAGTCCCTCAGCCAGTTTTGGTCAAAAAGTTATTATGTACTGGACTGCATGCTAGGCATTTTGTAAACAGTGGTGAGCAAACTGACATTGTCAATGCCTGCAGTTTAGTGAGGGAGACACATGTTAAACAGGAAGTGCACAGGTGATACATAATTACAAATTTGTTAAGTACTGTAAGAAAAGAACAGGGCATGAAAAGTTAAAAACAGAAGTCAGGGAAAACTTGTAAGGTGGGGAAAAAAATGCTCCTGCATGAAGTTTAGAACTGTGCCTCCTGACATTTTCAAATAAGAAATGTTTTTATTGCACAGGGGTAGGAGTAAGTGAGAATGAACAGGTGAGTACGTTCTTGAATGGAAGAGCCAGGCCATTGGGCTCTCCAGGATGTGACAATCCATTAAGGCTTAGAGAAATCTGAGCTCAGCACTCCTTGGTCCAGTGGGCACAACAGCACAACAGCTAGAAAGCTTGAAGCAGAGGGGACAGCAAGTACAGCTGTGGGGCAGTTACTGCCTCTTCTCCAGCACAGGTATACTCCAGTGCGAACAAGCCTAATATAGAAAACGTTGGTGTTTAAAGGAAAAAATTAATACTTTGCATTACAAATGGATTCTTAAATTTGAAGAGTCACAGGGGATTTATTTAAGCAGTAAGTTTCCCTAATGCCTTTTAAATTATTTAATTTACAGTCATTTGATTTACATACAACCTTTCAGGAGTACGGTTGTTGTAGAAAGTGCAGCACTTCTGCAATAAATATTCTCCTTGATCAATTATACTTCTGAGCTTTAGTCATCCACTCAGTGGCAGATCACATGAATATATTGCACGTCTTATGCAACCGACACCCTGGTACTTTGCAAGTGGCTGTAGTAGTGTATTTTACAACATAAAATTTACACCAAAAATTATAGAAATTTCTCTTGTGTGATCTTTTTTAATCATACCACCCTAAGGCTTAAAATCTTGGGGAGAGTATAGTGACATACAATCAATAAGAACACCCAGGGTACATCCACACATGTGAAGGAGAGAGGTGTGCATCCACTGAACTGATTAGTGTGGGCAGCCCAACTAGGTGACTCAACATTCAGTCAAACTCTCTGTTTGCATGGTGAAGTCTTTCCTACTGCCCTAATGTCAGATGTTTAGTTTAGTTCTCAATTCCTATTAATCAGCAAAGGAATAAACATGGGAAAGAATAGAAACACCAGAATCCATTCATTAATGAAATTATTAGCTATAAGGTTGGCTCTAAGCTCTATAAACTACTCAACAGAGGGAGCAGTGCTCTAGCTGGAGCTTCAGAAACACTGGGCATAAAAAAGATAAAATTGGATCAGGTACTCCCACTGCAATCATAACGAGCAAGCTGTTGCTGATTTATGTTTATTTAGTGCTTACTATATGTTAGGAACTGTGTCAAACTCAGAGAACAGGGTACTGTTTCCACTTTTTAGATAAGGAACCCAAAGCTTACAAAGTTTGTGTTACTCGCTTCCAAACCCAAGGGCTAGGAAGAGGTGATATTAAAATCTTACTATTTGAATCTATTCAGAAACAGAGCATATTTAAATTTAACAAATATACTTGGAGACCCACTCTGGGTGAAGTTCTGGGAATTCAACTATAAGCAATTTACATGAGATCCTTGCTGCAAGGACGCTCCCCCATGAGTCAGAAACATTAAGTAACATTAGATAAAAGTTGGTTGGGGATCAGTAAGACCTCTCTTCATTCTCACATGAATGTGGAACGAAAAATGTTTTATTCTAATCAATTATTTCACTTAGCAATCTTGATTCAATTGTCTCCCAAGAAAAATTGCATTAGGGAGTATATCAGTTAAAATGCTTTGGATACAAGTAGCAGAAAACTCAACTCCCACAATTGGGAACCTGTTAGCTCAAATGACTGAAATGCCCATTGGTAATTAGGACTGCAAGGGAGTTTTGATCTGGCACTTCAAAGGATTCATATATTTATTCATTCATTTATTTGAAAACTACTTGGTGAGTTCCTGCAGTGTGCCATGTACTGTTCTAGCACTGGAAATACAGCAGTGCAGTGAACAAAACAAAGTTTTTGATTTCTTGGGCTTACACATGGTGGGGAGGCAGACAGTAAACAGATGCATGTTAGGTAATGTAAGTGCCATGGGGAAAAACATCTCAGCATATGGAAATGGTGGGAACTGCTACTTACACAAGACGTTTAGGAGAACAATGAGAATAACCATTTCACTATAAAAGAATAATTAAACTCTAAATCATAGACTTGATATTGTAAAACAAAGAAACAAAAACCAAACCTAACTTTCGCCATTGCCATTAGTCATCTTTAATGGAAAATAGAAATTGTGTAATTTAACTGCCAGGTGGACATAGTAAACCTCAATCTCTTTGAGTCTCATTCACCTATAAAATGGACATGAGGATAGTTACTGTGTAGGGTTATTGTGAGAACTACATGAGATAAAGCAGGCTTGTCATGTAGCACAGTGCTCAACAAATGGTAGCTATTATTATGATGAAGATGTGACTTCAGGTTCCATCTTCCCAACACTCAGTAACCAAACATTCACGTGTTGTTTGCTCATAAACCAAAAGCAAGTAGAGTCATGCTTTTTCTGCTTCCTTATTTTATTTTGCTATTGATTTTTTTTTTTTTTGTCTAAAGTAGTTGAGACTCTTGATTCATGCATTTAGGAAGTATTTTTGAAACATATGAGACAAAACATCTAAGTCCAAACATCTAACTTTGGAATGATTTTGTTTGGGTGCACTGCGGTTTATGGCTGGAAATACATTTCCACTCTAACTATTCAGTTGTTGCCATTTAAATGTCCAAAAAGGTGACCCCTTACCCAAGCAGTGCAGCAGAATAACCTATTGTGTTCTAAAAATCCAGAAGCTTGCTTCCTACCTCAAAAGTCCTGAATCAAAATCACAAAATCACAAAATCACAAGAGACTTGGACATCTAGATTCTTTAAAACTTGATAGATAATTCTCATACATATAGCCCTTAAAACCTATTGAGAAATAATTTTGGATAAGATAGTATGGGTAAAATTGCAGTATTTCCAGAATCTCTTGCCTGGCCTTAGCACATCTCTATATCAATAGGTGTTTCCAAATGGTGGAGCAAGCCCACACTGAGAAACTCCACCCGTTCCTTTTGAAACCTGACCCCACTTAGTGAACATTCACCTCCCTTCATATAAAAAAGGCTTCCTTTTGTTTCCTCGGTGTGATTCCCTCTGGGTCTGTCTGCACTCCAACTATCAAGCATGTACTCCTGTCTTTCTCTAAACTTTTAGTCTCCAAATAAACTTTTAATGCTCAACTGCTTTTTGTGTCTGTTCTTTAAAAAAAAACAAAAACTACCCCAAATGAAAGGACTCTTTTTTTTTTAATATAATAGAGGTAGGAATTTTTCTCCCCCTCTCACCTTGTCCTTCTCCAAGTAAAGAGAACTTGGAGGAGGAATAGTAGATCCCCTGATACGATTCTTAAACAGAAAGACTGGGTTCTGTGTAAGCTTTCCTTCTTGTGGAGACTTGTTTTTATATGTTCCCAAAGTGCACTAAATCAGTTAACTGCACCAAATGGGAGGAGATGGACTTCACAAATCTCCTAAATGAGAACCAATACTACTGTCCTCAAGAAAAATGCCCCCACTTGCTGTCCTTTACCTCATTTCATCACATCAACAGTTTAGAATTGTGCACAGCAGAATTTATCTCTGGTGAGAAATCTCATCAACTGGAGAGACATGAGAGAAACCATTACACAGAGATGTTTATGTCAGATTGCATTAGGGAAGGACAAGTCAAGAGCTCACCTTTATATACAATGGCTCCCTGAGGTGGTCAACAAGAATGCAAGCTCTCTCCTCCCACACAGGATTGAGGTTCTTGTGTATTGTTTTACTCCTAAAAACTTCTTTTCCTCCAATTTTAAACTTTACATATGGATCACTTGTCCCTGTAGAAGAGATACACATCAGTCCAGTCAGTCACACCTTTCTATGGAAGCAAGAGAATAGCTCATCCGAGCATCACAAAGAATAAAAGTTAAATGAGGTTTATCACATGGGGAATAAGGGTTAAGTGTTTTTCCTAAATTTTTCCTTAAATAGTGAAGTGACAGCAAATTATAATACTATAATATTGTACCCTGTCCTGGTATTTAAAAAACTCTACCGCATGCTGACATTAACTAATCAGTCATTTCTCTTGGTATCATCTGGTAACTATAAAAGGGATGACCCAGGATCTCAGCTGATTTAACTAGCTTTAGACTTACGTATGTTGACAAAATTTTACACTACCCCAAAAGGATTAAGGAAAGGTGAATCTCAAACTGGGCTTCAGTTTTATCCTTGGTCACATATTCTTTCTTGCTCAAAAATTTCAATTTTAGAATGTTAGGAAGGGAATGAGGTCTTGGAGTAAGGCATCGGGGGAAGGAGACAAATGATTAATTAATCATCTGGATACTTTACATTATCTCTTAACACCTCCCAAGCTCCCCAGGATGATAAATCAGAGCTGTCAAGTAAGTGGCTCAAAGATGCACAGCTAGCAAGAGATGGAGTTAGGGTTCCAAGCAAGGCTGTCTGACTAATGCCTATGATTTTTCTACTGCAGTTGCAAGAGTGATTGGCCTTTACATACATACACATTATACCATTTCTCACTTTGACTGATGAATGAGACCAATCTTGATGTAGTGAGTCTATGCTGTTATTAAGGAGTCAGAGAAGGTGAATCAGGGACCACGCCAAGTAAATCATTAACATGTGACAATCTCCATCCTCAGAGAATAATGTATACAAGTCCTGACTCCCTTATAATAAAATTTTAATTGTTTTATCTAAATGGAATCCATAGTTGATAACTATGGTCCATATGATGTAAAGGAAAATATGTGGGGCCCTGAAAACTGTAAAGCATCATATAAATGTTAGGCACTACAATTATGACACTAATATCCTTAAACTCATTCTCTCTATTCCTCTTTAACACTCCACTCACCTTCATGACACATAAATACCTATGTGAAATGGAAGGATTGCCTTATAGGATTTGTTTGTTCTTAGTCAATCATTTGCAGCTCTTTCAAAACTTTCCAAATTCCCCAAATAAATATAATACCTTGTTTTTAATATGACTAGATTTGGGTATAGTAAAATAATGATCCCAATTTCCCATCATGAAACTCCCTTTCTGACACTTTGGTTTTATCATAATGGTACAAACTTTTTAAAATACTTACAAATTTAAATGCAGGCTATCACAAGATAATCTATTTTAATGCATTCTTTAGGAAAGTCAGTGAACCAAAATGTTTAATAGTTAAAATGGGTATTTTTAACATTGGTTCCCAGCCATGGGCTGAGGACTCAGGGATGTGGAGTGTTGCAGAACATATTGGAGGGCCATTACAGTCCATACATACATTTGAATTTTCTCAGACGTGCCCTAGATCAAGCTATTGTCTTTGATTTTCAGAATCATCTAAGTCAACTACGACCACTTGCTAAAATATTATAAGATCTATAATATTAGAGCCGTTGGATCACTGGTTTTTAAATCTCCAGCAATTAAAACACAATCAGACATATTGTCAGTCCTCAATAAACATTTAGTGAATAAATGAGCGACTTAATGATTTACTGTGGTGAGTGGCAGACCTCTCTTTCTGCAGACTTTTGTCTTCTCCACTTGGATTTCCGATAGCCATCTGGATATCTATGAACATTCCAATAGACATCTGTTAGCATCTTGGTGTTAACAATGTCCAGAACTTAAGTCTTGGTCCTCTCTCCTGTTAAACTTGCTCCTCCTTCAGGCTTTGACTGGTCAATTAATGGCTCCAGTACTTGACAGTTGTTCAAGCAAGACATCTGGAAATTATTCCATACCTCATTCTCCATGCTTTGTATCCAGGATACTGATTAATTCTCCTCCAAAATTCACCTTATACATTTTCTCTGTCTCCACTCCAGTTAAGCTACTATGATTTCTTTGCTGTACTGTTATAATACTACCCTCCTAACTGGGCTAGCCACATCTTTGCATCCCTTCTATTAATTCTCTATATGGCAGCCAGGTTGATCTTTTAAAAACAATTCTATCTCCCCCTTCGTTGCTTAACACATCTCAAAGGCTTTCAACGACACCTAGAATAAAATCCAAAATCTGTAACATGGTATATAGGACTTGTCATTTCGCCATCTTCATTTTTGGCCCCTTTCTGTGTTCCATCTATCTTGTTACCAGAAGTTATTTTTCTGCTTCCAGTCTTTGCATATTCTGGCCTTTCTCTTAAAAAGCTCCCCTTTCCATTCTCTTCCCTTTTTGCCTGGCTGACATTTTATTATCTTCTAAATGTTAGCTTAAATATAATTTGCTCTGGGATGCCTTTCTCAACCTCTCAGTCTAAATTAGTTCTCTTGGTCATTTTCTCTTGGCACTTGCTCTTTTGCTTAGTAGTACTAATCCTTTTGTTACTTACAAGTTAATTTGCATGTCTACCTGTTTACTATGTGAATTTTTCCCCTGGATATAACACACATAGAGCCAAGACTCTCCCCCAGCACATGGCGGTGTCTGGGGAGCATCAGCATTCAATAAATATCTGTTAAATGTGTTAGGGGATGTTACGCATTTTCCTTGGTCCTGCTGCAACAAAGAATTGAAGGGCAAAGACACAGGAGTGAAGCAAAGTAAAAGTTTTATTTAAAGTTACCTAAAAAGAGAAAAAGTACAGGTGACCTCAGGGAGGAGAGGTGCCCTGAAAGGCTGGCGAGAGAAGTTTAAGGCTTCTCACTTCAGAAGTGTAGGTGACCTCAGAGAGAGAGGAGCGCTCTGAAAGGGTTAGGGTCTGGGGTTTTATGGCCGGTTGAAGATTCTCAGGAATGTGACAAGGGGCTAGGGGTGTGGACTTGTTAAGTGGTCTCAAGATATTTATCTTTGAGGAGATATTAAGTTTTATTAGTCCTCCAGGGAATTCTGCAAAATCAGCTTAACACAAGAAATTGACTGCTCTGATTTCCTCCCATTATAGTAGCTTCCTGGTCTGGGAGCATATCAATCAAGACTGCCTGCCCTTCCTCCAAGGTGGGTTGAGTTATTGTCTGCTGAGGAGTATGTTAATAATCTTCTTAATTTCTTGAGTTTTTAATAATGCAAAATGCAATTTTAGCTTTAAGATGGAATCTTCCTGTCTTTATTAGCTGTTTATAGGTTGGCCTATTAGCAGGCTAGAGTATATCTTACAATGGCATGATCTAATTGACACAATGAAGACATGGGCTATGCTCAGATACTTTTCTTTATCTGGGTAATATTCAAACATTCCAGGCCAATTTGCTCCTGGCCTTTTGAGCTTTAACTGATTAACTCATTAACTCTGAGTTTTTTCTGGCTCTCTAGTTTTAACTGGTTAACATTTTGAGTCCCCTGTAACGGACTTTACTGGCCTTCATTCTCTCTCCACCCTGCTAATATCTATTTTCCTGCTTAACAAATGGATGAGTAAATGAGCAACTACAGAGTTTACGGCACACAGAGTATTACGGCACACAGAGTATTAGACACATCCTCTAAGAAGTTGGTAAAAGCATGTATTATCAGCCTATAATGCAGATGAGATTCAACAATCTGAGATTCAGTGTGACTTGCCCCAAATCACACAACAAGTACACCAGGAACAGGATGGAAAGCAAACTTAGACTTTCAGACACCAATTGGAATGTTCTTTCTACTTAGCTTTTAAGGAAACCTGAATATCCATATTTTCCTTTTTTACTCTACCACACCATCAGAGAATTACTATGTAAAAATATTGAATAATGATTTAGATACTATAAATAAGACTAATATTGAGAAATAACTTATTCTGGTAAATAATCCTCAAACGTTTCTATTTGTTTAATCACCCTATGTTTCTGTGAGTATATTGTCTCCATTTTACGCATGAGGAGGAAAGGTTGAGTAGCTTGCCCAGGTCCCACTAGAACTCACATATGGAGGCCAGTCCGGTTAGTGCTTTTTCTGGCACATCACCAAAAAACATTACTCAAATAGACGTAACAATCCTCTATTTTTTTTGTCTAAAAAAATATAAAGAACTCCCTTACAAGAAAAATGATTCCAAGAAAGCTTGGCCTTGTGTTTCTAAATAGTTATTGATATTAGCATGTTACTCCATTTAGTTTCACTATTACCTAAAAAGACTGACAAAGCTTCTAGTAATTTACTAGATGTCCATCCGTATGCTCAAAAACTAATCTTTTTGAGATGCAGTGTGCTTTTTTTGTGTGTGATTCATTTTTTTATTAAGGTATTATTGATATACACTCTATGAAGGTTTCAGATGAAAAAAACAATGTGGTTACTACATTCACCAATGTTATCATGTCCCCTCCATACCCCATTGCAGTCACTGCCCAACAGTACAGTAAGATGCCAGAGCCACTATTTGCCTTCTATGTGCTACACTGTCTTCCCCATGATCCCCCCCCACACCATATGTGTCAATCATAATACCCCTCAATCCTCTTCTCCCTCCCTCCCCACCCACCCTTCCCCACTCCTCCCTCTTGGTAACTGGTAGTCCCTTCTTGGAGTCTGTGAGTCTGTTGCTGTTTTGTTCCTTCAGTTTTGCTAGGTTGTTATACTCCACAAATGAGGGAAATCATTTGGTACTTGTCTTTCTCTGCCTGGCTTATTTCACTGAGCATAATACCCTCCAGTTCCATCCATGTTTCTGCAAATGGTAGGATTTCTTTCTTTCTTATGGCTGAATAGTATTCCATTGTGTATATGTACCACCTCTTCTTTATCCATTCATCTACTGATGGACACTTAGGTTGCTTCTATATCTTGGCTACTGTAAATAGTGCTGCAATAAACATAGGGGTGCATATGTCTTTTTTTACTCATTGGGTAAATTCCTAGGAGTGGAATTCTTGGGTCAAATGGTGTTTCTATTTTTAGTTTTTTGAGGAACCTCCATATTGCTTTCCACAATGGTTGAACTAGCTTACATTCCCACCAGCAGTGTAGGAGGGTTCCCCTTTCTCCACATCCTTACGAGCATCTGTTGTTCTTAGTCTTTTCGATACTGGCCATCCTAACTGGTGTGAGGTGATATCTCATTATGGTTTTTATTTGCATTTCCCTGATAATTAGTGATGTGGAGCTTCTTTTCATGTGCTTGTTGGCCATGTGAATTTTTTCTTTGGAGAAGTGTCTGTTCATATCCTCTGCTCATTTTCTAATTGGGTTGCTTTTTGTGTGTTGAGGCATGTGAGTTCTTCGTATATTTTGGATGTTAACCCCTTGTCAGATATTTCATTTACAAATACATTCTCCCATACTGTAGGATGCCTTTTTGTTCTGTTGATGGTGTCTTTGCTATAAAGAAGCTTTTTAGTATGATGTAGTCCCATGTGTTCATCTTTGCTTTTGTTTCCCTTGCTCAAGAAAATGCTTCAGAAAAAAGTTGCTCATGTTTATATTCAGGAGATTTTTGACTGTATTCTTCTAACAGTTTTATGGTTTCATGACTTATATTCAGGTCTTTGATCCATTTTGAGTTTACTTTTGTGTATGGGGGGGTTGGACAATAATCCAGTTTCATTCTCTTGCATGTAGCTGTCCAGTTTTGCCAACACCAGCTGTTGAAGAGACTGTCATTTCCCCACTGTATATCCATGGTACCTTTATCATATATTAATTGACCATATATGCTTGGGTTAATATCTGGACTCTCTATTCTGTTCCACTGGTGTATAGGTCTGTTCTTGTGCCAGTACCAAATTGTCTTGGTTACTGTGGCTTTGTAGTAGAGCTTGAAGTTGGGAAGCAAGATCCCTACTGCTTTATTCTTCCTTCTCAGGATTCCTTTGGCTATTGGGGGTCTTTTGTTGTTCCATATGAATTTTAGAACTATTTGCTCCAGTTTGTTGAAGAATGTTATTGGTATATTGATAGGGATTGCATTGAATCTGTAGATTGCTTTAGGCAGGATGGACATTTTGACAATATTAATTCTTCCTATCCATGAACATGGGATGTTTCCATTTATTGGTATCTTCTTTTATTTCTCTCATGAGTGTTTTGTTTTCAGAGTATAGGTCAGTCTTTCACTTCCTTGGTTAGGTTTATTCCTATGTATTTTATTCCTTTTGATGCAATTGTGAATGGAATTGCTTTTTTGATTTCTCTTTCTGCTAGTTCATCATTAGTGTATAGGAATGCAACAGATTGCTGTGTATTAATTTTGTATCCTGCAACATCGCTGAATTCAGACATTAGGTCTGGTAGTTTTGGAGTGGATTCTTTAGGGTTTTTATGTACCATACCAAGTCATCTGGAAACAGTGACAGTTTAACTTCTTCTTTACCAATCTGGATGCCTTTTATTTCTTTGTGTTGTCTGATTGCCGTGGCTAGGACCTCCAGAACTATTTTGAATGAAAGTGGGGGGAGTGGGCATCCTTATCTTGTTCCTGATCTTAAAGGAAAAGCTTTCAGCTTCACGCTGTTAAGTACAATGTTGGCTGTGGGTTTGTCATTTATGGCCTTTATTATGTTGAGGCACCTGCCCTCTATGCCCATTTTGTTGAGTTTTTATCATGAATGGATGGTGAATTTTATCAAATGCTTTTTCAGCATCTATGGAGATGATTATGTGGTTTTTGTACATCTTTTTGTTGATGTGGTGGATGATGCTGATGGATTTTCTAATACTGTACTATCCTTGTATCCCTGGAATAAATCCTACTTGATCATGATGGATGATCTTTTTGATGTATTTTTGAATTCTGTTTGCTAATATTTTGTTGAGTATTTTTGCATCTATGTTCATCAGGGATATTGGTCTGTAATTTTCTTTTTTGTGTGTTGTCTTTGATGGTTTTGATACTAGAGTGACGTTGGCCTTATAGAACGAATTTGGAAGTATTCCCTCTTCTTCTACTTTTTGGAAAACTTTAAGGAGGATGGGTATTAGGTCTTCCCTGAATGTTTGATAAAATTCAGCAGTGAAGCCTTCTGTCCAGAGGTTTTGTTCTTAGGTAGTTTTTTGATTAACAATTCCATTTCGTTGCTGGTAATTGGTCTGTAGATTTTCTGTTTCTTGATGGGTCCACTTTGAAAGGTTGTATTTTTCTAGAAAGTTGTCCATTTATTCTAGGCTATTCAATTTGTTACCATATAATTTTTCATAGTATTCTCTCTTAATTCTTTGTATTTCTGTGGCGTCCATAGTGATTTTTCCTTTCTCATTTCTGATTCTGTTTATGTGTGTAGACTCTTTTTTACTTGATAAGTCTGTCTAGGGGTTTATCTATTTTGTTTATTTTCTTGAAGAATCAGCTCCTGCTTTATTTGATTCTTTCTATTGTTTTATTCTTTTCAATTTTTAAAATTTCTGCTCTAATCTTTATTATGTCCCTCCTTCTACTGACTTTGGGCCTCATTTGTTCTCCTTTATCTAGTTTTATTAACTATGAGTTTAGACTGTTCTTATGGGATTGTTGTTCTTTCCTGAGGTCGGCCTGTATTGCAATATACTACCCTCTTAGCACGGTATTGCCTGTATCCCACAGATTTTGCGGTGTTGATTTATTGTTGTCATTTGTCTCCATATATTGCTTGATCTCTGTTTTTATTTGGTCATTTATCCATTAGTTATTAAGGAGCATGTTGTTAAGCCTCCATGTGTTTGTGGGATTTTTCATTTTCTTTGTGTAATTTATTACTAGTTTCATACCTTTGTGGTCTGAGAAACTGGTTGGTACAATGTCAATCTTTTAAAATTTATTTAGCCTCTTTTTGTGGCCTAGCATATGATCTATTCTTGAAAATGTTCCATGTGCACTTGGGAAGAAAGTATATCCTGCTGCTTTTGGGTGTAGAGTTCTGTAGATGTCTGTTAGGTCCATCTGTTCTCATGTGTTGTTCAATGCCTTTGTCTTCTTACTTATTTTCTGTCTGGTTGGTCTGTCCTTTGGAGTGAGTGGAGTCTTGAAGTCTCCTAGAATGAATGCACTGCATTCCCCTTTTAATTCTGTTAGTATTTGTTTCACATATGTAGGTGCTCCTGTGTTGGGTGCATAGATATTTATAATGGTTATATCTTATTGTTGGATTGACCCCTTTATCATTATGTAATGTCCTTCTTTGTCTCTTGCGACTTTCTTTGTTTTAAAGTCTATTTTGTCTGATACAGGTACTGCAACACCTCCTTCTTTCTCCCTATTAGTTACATGCAATATCTTTTTCCATCCCTTCACTTTAAGTCTGTGTATGTCTTTGGGTTTGAAGTGAGTCTCTTGCAGACAGCATATAGTTGGGTCTTGGTTTTTTATCCATTCAGTGACTCTATGTGTTTTGATCGGTGCATTCAGACCATTTACATTAAGGGTGATTATCAATAGGTATGTACTTATTGCCATTGCAGGCTTTAGATTCATGGTTACCAAAGGTTCAAGGGTAACTTCTTTACTAGCTAAGAGTCTAACTTAACTCAGTATCCTATTACAAACACAATCTAAAGCTTCTTTTTTTTTTCCCCTCCTTTTCTTCCTCCTCCATTCTTTATATATTAGGTATCATATTCTGTACTCTTTATCCATTTTTATTACCTCTGGTGACAGTTATTTAACCTTAGAAACACTTCCATCTATAGCAGTCCCTCCAAAATACACTGTAGAGAAAGTTTGTGGGAGGTAAATTCTTTCAGCTTTTGCTTATCTGGAAATTGTTTAATCCCTCCTTCAAAGTTAAATGATAATCTTGCTGGATAAAGTATTCTTGGTTTGAGGCCCTTCTGCTTCATTGCATTAAATACATCATGCCTCTCCCTTCTAGTCTGTGAGGTTTCTGCTGAGAAGTCTGATGATAGCCTGATGGGCTTTCCTTTGTATATGATCTTTTCTCTCTGGCTGCTTTTAATAGTCTGTCCTTATCCTTGATCTTTGCAATTGTAACTATTATATGTATTGGTGTTGTCTTCCTTGGGTCTCTGTGTTGGGAGATCCATACACCTTCATGGCCTGAGAGACTCTCTCCTTCCCCAGATTGGGGAAGTTTTCAGCAGTTACTTCCTCAACGACACTTTCTATCCCTTTTTCTCTCCTCTTCTTCTTCTTCTGGTACCCTTATAATATTAATATTGTTCCATTTGGATTGGTCACACAGTTCTCTCAGTATTCTTTCAATCCCAGAGATCCTTTTTTCTCTCTTTGCCTCAGTTTCTTTGTATTCCTCTTCTCTAATTTCTATTTTATTTATCATCTCCTCCACAGTATCTAATATTTTAATATCCTCCATTGTATTCCTCAACAATTGGATTTCCATCCCAAATTCGTTCCTGAGTTCTTGAATATTTTTCTTTACTTCCAGGAGCATGCTTATGATTTTTATTTTGAAAGCTCTTTCAGGAAGATTTATTAGTTCAGTCTCACTTGATCCTTTTTCTGTTGTTAAGATTTTGCTTTGAACCAGGTTCCTTTGACGCTTCATATTTGTATGTGGCACCCTCTAGTGCCCAGAAGCTCTACTCTCTGGAGCTGCTCAGCCCCTGGAGTGATGTAGGGGGTCGCAGGGGAGTGGTGCTGGTGCCCTTTTCCATGAGGTCTGTTCTTTCCTCCAGGTGTATGCAGTCTGGAGAACCTTCTTTCCTGTTGCTCTTTCAGGATTAGTTGTATTAATTATATTTTCATATTTTATGTGGTTTTAGGAGGAGGTCTCTGTCTCACTTCTCACACTGCCATCTTTAATCCTGCAATGTGCTCCTTGTTCTTTCACAGAAACATTTTCTCCAACCACCATATAGGTTAACTGGCAAAATCCCCTGAGAATTAGGTACAACTGGTTCCTAGACTGCTAGGTAGTCTGTCCCCAGTTCTTAATAGTAGAATTTAAATTACAAAAGGGAATCCAGATCACTCAATCAACATTTATTGAACACTTATTATATAAGATAAAACATTCTGCCTAACTAGCCTATGAGATTAGTTCTAGTGTTATCCTGAGCTTTCAGGTGAAGAAACTACAGTATGGAACAGGTAAGTGAATTTGCAAAAGTCACACAGTGGGAATGCTGGGACTGGAACATAACTGCCACAATAGGCCACCTTTAAACACAATGTTTTTTATGCCTGGGGTCATATCCATGATGCCACTTAAAGCAGTAAGTAACCAATGGCCTGAGGAAATAACAATCCAGCGTATAAGTGTAGATCTCATTCAGTGTTCCAGCTTTGATTTGATGCCATATGATAAAATTTGCTACATTTCTCTCTTCCTAATTATCACTTAGAGGCCTCTGGTGCTACTATTAAAATTTAATAATATTTTAATAGTCAAGTTTCTTTAAGGAATTTCTAATTGTTTTCAAGGTCTTAACTAGTGAACCTTTAGTGATTTAGCGTTCTTATTCATTTAAGACCTACAGCTTGTGATTCCAACATGGGAATTGGAGAGATTGCTTTTTTAATTAATTTAGGTTCAGCAAAAGATTATCTAACCCTCTTATTTTCTAACTTTGAAAGTGTTTTTCTAACCTTATTTCAGCAAGTTAATATTTAGTGATTAATAATAGGTATTATTTTCTCTTTTAAATAGGATCTCTGTGGTTAAGCCTACTTTGAAAATGCTAGTTTAGAACAAAACTAAATAGATTCATTTTCTACAGCCTTTAAAAAAGTTAACGTACACTGTGACTCCCCAAGGTTGGGATATGACTTGTGGCATTTGGAAGGCTTCTTTGACCAGGTGGCCTGCTTTTCTTGAGTGCATATTTCAGGACTAATAGCTCCTGATCTCTCTTGGGAAATGCTATCTTATATTTCATTGATAAGGATGTGCTGGAGGTTCTTTGATTTTCATAGACTTCCCAGAGAGCTCAAATCATTTTATTATAATAAAACTCCACATAAAGCTGAGCCACTAACATGTTGTTGATCTTTATAAATGTATTATGCCAAAAATAAAAAAATAAAAAAAGATTTAGCTTGTTGGTTCAAAAACCAAAAAATTTAATAAATCAGCGTCTGTGCTTTTTTGTTGCAATATTTCATTCAACCACAAGATGGCACTAACACTTACCAAATTATTGCCAGGCCTGCCGTTCTGCCAAAGTTAAGGCATCTCTACCGCACACTTTGTGGTTCTCAGGCATTTCTGGCAACCTATGCTTTGTTTTTATTAGCTGGGTGAAGCCCTTCATAAAACCTTTTATGGGTGATAATGATATGAAAATGCAAATAAATGCAGAAGAAACCTGGAAGGGTTAACCATAAAATAAAAAGAAGATTTTAGTGTTACTCATTTTATATTCATGAGCAACCTTTCACACATCCATTTGGGCAGGTAGCACTAATTTTTGAAACATTACTAATTATTTTATTCTATAATTTTAAATTGTATACTTAAAAAATTATAGAATATTGTAGACCTAGGGATTATTAATTATTTAGTTCTGAACCCTGGGGTCAAATTGGTTAAAAAAGAGGAATTACATGGTGTGTAAAATGTTTTCTCACGTAATAAAGTAATACATATCTCCAAAGCTACATTTTTGTTTTTGTTTTGAGTCAGGTCACTGATAAGTACTTCAACATGCTGGTGTGATTATTTAGCTTTTATGTAAGTCCAACATAGAACAAACTGTCTGAATAGGTCCATTTTGTGCAGCAATAAACACAGCATACACAAGATGGCAGTCTCTCTTCCCTTAAAATAATATTAAAGATACTGAAAATGTAAACAGCATCTAATAATGAGGCTCTAGTTTTCATTCTCAGAATAAACAAGTTTAAATCAATCTTATTCCAAACCTTGTATATAATGAAACAGGAATGGCTACTCCTGTTCCAGGGACCTCTAATTATTCAATAAGGCCAATTCCTAATAAAAAATAATGCCAAACTGAAACTCAGTCTCTGTTTTAGAATAAGGGGAAGGAGGAGAAAGAGAAAGAGGCAAGAAGACAACAAAAGAAAGAAAAGTGAACATAAATATTCAGTGTGGACAATTACAGATTTCAAATTTGAGCTGCATCTTCCTGAAGGTGTGTTTTTTCTACAAAGATTTGAAGCTAGCTGTCTTTGTTGCCCAAACGGAACAGAAAAGCTATCTGTTGTATAATAAGGTCCTCGATACTTGAAAGAGGCCTGTAAAAACAGAGATGATCAAAGCACACTCAGCAATACGTTGTATCTTTATATACATTTATTTTTTACTAATGATTTTTTAAACCTTCAAAACAGGTACCTTATTTAGGTGTTAAAATTATTTCCTTAAGCTTTCCCATTCCTTCCTCATTTTTTGTTAGAGATTTGGAATGCCCTATAGAGGAACTTTCACGAAGCCTAAATAACCAAATAGATCAAGATTCAAATGCACGAAGTTTATAATAATGTATGGCTTTATGCATAAAAGCAAACTAACATTTTCCAATAATGAGGAATATGAATATTCCAATGATTTTTAAATTCCTGGTTAATGAAGTTATATGATACAGCACATAGATGAATTAAAAATAATACTGTGATAAAATGAATTATAGAACTGAACTAAACAAATGTCTTCCTTTGAAGAATGGAAGGCACCTCAAGACACATTGTACAGAGAAGGTGTAAATGACAGGAATAGGCTATCGATGTTTATGAGTAATTTTTTTGGTTTATTTTTCTCTTGTAAATGCAGAGTTCAGGATATGCAAGGAAAAATAATATACATTATATTTGGGATAAAGACAGTTTACTCAAGTTTCCTTCATATCTGGCATAAATTACAGGTGGTATGTACATGCAATTTCCCGATTACTTTTGGAAGTGTAGGCAAACTAAAATATGGAAGGGTGGTGCTTTTGTTTTTCATACTGCTTTAGTCAAATCCTTATTTAATTTTAAAAATAAACGTTTATTAATCTGTGACATAAGAGCAACCACCAAAGAGGAGAGTGACTTAGATATTATTTTTTCCAAAGGGCTTTACTCGCGTTGCCTCCAGGAGCAACCTCTGTGGCCAGTAATGAATTCACTGACTAGATATCATATATATATTCATCACCATTAAATTGTTTTTCACCCAAAGGGAAACTGTTTCCCCTGGAATTCTTCTGAAACATGTTACTATATTTCTACAGCCAACCCAATACCTCCAAAAAATCAAATATAAAAATTTTTTCAAAAAATACTTCGAAGTACTTTAACTTCCCTATTAAAAAAAGTTAGAATATTAGAAAATTAGGCTCTGAAGTATCTATTCTCTCCTCAATCTTTTTGCTTCTGGCTATCCCAATAGTTTTCTGAAATTGTTTCCTTGAGTGTCACAGTAACTTTTAATCGCCAATTTCAATTGCTCTTTCTCAGTCTTCAGCCACTTTCCTCTGTGGGTGACATTGAACATTAACTCCACTGACTCGGTGACTTCTTTTCCTTTTCTTGGCCCTATGACACTTCTCACGGTAATCCTATGATGAAAAGAATATTGGCCAGGGTCAATTTTGCTTCTTATGGGCAGTGTGGTCTTTTAGAAGTCATTTAGCATCTCCTGTCTACAGACTAATATTAGGTGTTAAAAGTCATTTTAAAGTCTCTTGTCATGTCTAAAAAGAGGGGATTTCCAAAATTTCTCAGAGAAGAGTAAAGGATCTCTAATAAAGTTCACTTACATGCCCTTAACTGAGAACAAGCCATTCCACATAGTATGAATTTTCCAGAAAACTAACAACTGGCATATCAAATGAGATCTGTTTTATTAATACATTTGAAGGAACTGTTTCTAAAATGTATTGTTTTTCTCCTTTTTCTCCTTAATACTTGCAATTTTTTTAAAAAATGGAAAGAGCATCATTTGTTGATTTTGTGTGTCTAGGAAATTATCATCAAGGTTGTAGGAAAATAAAGTTAAATCTTCTGTAGAAAGCTAGTGCAATCCGAGGAGAAATATTTCAATTTCTGAAATTCCCAACTGAATGCTGCTAAAAATCAACAGATAGATCCTTACCACAGAAAGTATTCCTACGATGGATGTTTCTGTAATCTGTTTATTTTGTATATTCTTATTCATTCCTTTCAACTTAGAGTTGTTATAAACTCAGAGAGTATTATTTCTGCTACTATTTATACCAGTGAAGAATATGTGGTTCTTAAAATAAAACAATATAAAAGTGATTTGAGGTGTAAGGAGTTTGAGTTTCTGAAAAACTATGTGGAAGAGAGCCATCTGCCAATCAAAAGAATCAGCCTTGGACTGTTATATGGGTGAGAAATAAGCTTCGATTGCATTGAGCTATTAAATGTTTTTTTGGGGGGTGTATTTATGGAACAGCTGCTCAACCTACCATAACCGAGGCAGATTTCTAAATCTTGTGCATTCTGATTAAAATTCCACCTGCAACCACAGTTTAGCCTATCCCACCTTGAAAATGTTCCTAAGCCCTCTGATTCTGATTCTTAAAAATATCTCTTGAAATCATCTGTGCCACCATTGCTTCATCATTCCTTATCTAGACTATTCTAAGAGCCTCCAGATTGGTTTCCCTACTTCCTTTCAAACCTATTCTCCAAACACTGCCAGAGTTTTCTCGTCCAACACAAATCAGGCTACTTGATTCCTCTTAGACTATATTTACTCTGTTTTCCACAGCCAGAACCGCTGCTGTGGCTAACCCAGGCTCCAGGACCCAGGCTCAGCACCAGTATCAAAGCTTATCCTGGTCCAGGGGACTTCGCACAAACTGAGTGTAATTTAATTATCTTACTCTTACCATGGAGCCTTCTGATCCTAATGTGGCTTCTGTGACAGACTGAACTCCAATGACCATTTTCCTCTTTTTCATTTTAGTAATAGTGCCTCTGTGAGTTTAGCAGGACACGTGATCATCCCATCAGCGAATTTCTTATCCTCCATGCAATCGGTATGGTCACCTGACAAAGTTTTTGCTGGTAGGTATGAGCAGAAGTGACACATGCAACTTCTGGATCTTCTGGTAAAAAGAAAGGAGCTGCTTT
Source organism: Manis pentadactyla (assembly GCF_030020395.1). Taxonomy (NCBI): domain Eukaryota; kingdom Metazoa; phylum Chordata; class Mammalia; order Pholidota; family Manidae; genus Manis; species Manis pentadactyla. The sequence goes on along the minus strand of NC_080020.1, from coordinate 66,738,921 downwards.
GGATCAGAGAAGGAAGCCATGGGTAAGTGAGAGCAGAGCCATTTCATCAGCCTGCAATCTCTCACTTCTGGACTTAATATGGGAGGGAACATCTTTTTAAAGCCATTTTGTTTATGGGTCTTTTGTTACCCGACGTTTAGCTTGTACTTGAATATTTTCCAAGTAGACTTTCCTTCTAGACAAGTTTATTTCTTATTGGAATGATTTATTTGACTTCATATAGCCAATCAATCTTGAGTTCCATTCAATTGAGTTTCATAAGTCAGGTGATATGGGCCAGGTATTTCCACAGTCTTCCCACAGGCCATTCCTGGGCACTAGGGGTTATTATTTACAGAAATGGAAGATAAAATCCAGTAAAGAAAAATAAATGGGTCAAGTGGGAGGAAACTAACTTTTTTGCATACTTACTATATGCTTGGGGTTTTTAACACAATATTCCATTTAGTTATAACTATAACCTTGCGAGGTGGGTTAAACCAGCACACAGGAGGCATCCAATAAAAGTTTGTGGAATTAGTGAATAAATAAATACTCTTAGTACCTTACAGATGAGTAAACTGGTTCAAGGAGGTGGGTTGCTTGACCTGGTTACAGGGCTGGTAAATGGCAGCTCCAGAATCCATTACAAGATCAACTTGACTCTAGATTCCAAATTCAATCCACTACATCACAGTGCTTTACTACTGTAAGCTTTTCCAATCAACTGACCTGCCCCACCTATCTCACACTGTTACTTTTGAGCTTAGCCTTCCCATACGGTGTCCCTGTTAGGGACTGGATTCTATTCTAGGATGCCACGGGCCTTACTGAACTTGGCAATCAATTCTGAACTATTACCAAGGCAGAATAGCAGTTAGACGAGTACAGGTGAATGACATGGAAGAGATGTGTCTTTTAGTGTCTTTTGCCTCTATCAGGTAGAAAATCTCAAGAGAGCAGAGAATTATTCTGCATCCCAGAACCTACCAAAAAGCAGGTGTTCAACTGATCAAAAAATATTCATTGACTTGTATGAATAACATACAGTACTATTAATATATTAGCTTTGGTAAGCTGGGCACTTAATTCAGATACCTAAAACTGGGGTTCTCTGCAAAGAATGAAATTGTTCAGTGGTGTTCTCCATAGAAAAATATAATTAAATCAAATAAAATTGTTCAATATATCTTTGAAGGGGATGAACAATCATTTTCACTCCACCCACAATAGAGGTGGTTTAGGTCGTATAGGGCAGTGGTTAAGGGCTTGACCTCCAAGTTAGAAAGCCTGGGGTCTAATTCAGCTCCAGCACACAGTAGCTGTGTGAATGGGGGCAAGTCACTTAACCTAGATAAAAATGGAGATAATCATAGAACTTCATAAAGATCACTGTGAGGGTTTAATTATACAACACATAAAGTAGTTAAAACAGTTACTGGCACAAACTAAACATTCAATAACAATTAGCAATTATTCTTACTCTTAATCTTATTCAACATGAACACAAAGTAATATAATTACATCACAATTTGAAAACTTGAATAAATATAGTTAATAAATAACTACATACACATCAAAATGGGTATCAAATACCTGATTTCCCATGTAGAATAATTCATTTCAGTTGAAATAACAGTTACTATTTAGCTAACTTGCTTAACCATTAAAGAATACATGAATATATAGCAAAAAAATTAGTGATTATTATTTTTAGAGGATTTCTCCTTCCCAGTTGTGTAGAGATAGGAATTCTACTGGATTTGTTTAAAAGAAAATAGACTGTAAGTAATTATAAACATTATAAGAATAAACATAAGTATAATGAAATATTATAAGGTATGACATTAAAATAACTGAAGTCCATTAAAAAGAAAAAGTTACCATCCTAAAAAGAAAAACAAAATCCTCTTTATCAATTGAAACTGTAAGTAAAAACAATATAGTTTTATGACTTCTTGATCAATTACTATCATTAACTGAATCAATTTCAAGACAATTATATTATGATATGATTAAAATGCATCACAAATGCACGGTAACTGAGTAATACATTCCTTAGCATATTCACATACTCAAATTTGAGAAAAAAGAAAAGCCTAGATATTTTTCTGACAGTAAAAATCTGATATCACTCCCTTGCTTTAAATTCTTCATTGCTTTCTCACTGATTTCAGAAAAAAGTTCAAATGTTTTAGCATGTTATACAAATACTCCCCCTGTTAATTTCTCCACTCATTCTTCACCAGATCTCTGATCTACAGAACAACCTGCAGTACATCAAGTTCACAGCTTCTCTCCTCTGCATCCCTTTCCCTCTGCCTTGAACATCCTTCTCCACCTTCCCTGGTCCCCCTTCAGTACTAATTGCAAATCTCACCACTGATTGGACGTCTTCCCTCATCCATCCCATGGACGTTATTAGGCCTTCTCTTAGGCTCCCAAACATGCCCAGCAATAGCAACTGTCGCCTTGAGGCCTTGTTTACAGCTGATGCTTCATGTCTGACACAACCCCTGGGTTATCACAAGTGAACAAGAAATGTTGGTTGACGGAAAACACTCTTGTATAACTGAATGCAGGAACATCTGTATCATCTCAAAATAACAACAGAAACTAGTAAGGCAATCAGTACTTAAGTTGCATATGCTTTATTTCCCACTCTTTTCCCCCCACTCTTATTCAGTATGATTCTAAGAATTTCATCTAAATTTTACTCTCAAATACCGAACATGAAATATGTAAAGCTTAATATCACAAAAGTACTGTGTTATCACTTCTGCAACAGTGAGCATTTTGCCATCTCCACTTTCCCAAACTATGGTAATGTAATTGACTTTCATTATAATTCCTCATAATGGTCAACCTGTCCAAGTTTTACAAAGTGCTTTTAGACAATTGCATTTTAGTAGCAATCTGCTTAGAGTGTTTATTTGATTGATAGAATGATTTGGACTTAATCAGAACAATCAACTAGAAATCATACCAGAATAAAGGTGAATGAATATGCTTGTGACATATCTTTTCTATTATTATATCATATGTCCAATAAACAGATATTCCAAACATACAGTTAAAGCTGTCATATTTTTGAGAAAATATTTAGAAGGAAGGTTATTTTCATGCATATAGAGAAACTGTGGCCGAATCAGCTGCCTGCACCGACATCTGTGTTTCCTCCTCTTCACAGGCCAAACTACATTCTCCAGTCCTTACATTTAGGTGTGGCCATAAGGCTGAGGACTAGGCTCCAGCCAGTGGAATGTAAGCAGAGTTTCAGGCCTAGCCCATGATATCTTCCCATATGTACTCCCCTCTCTTTTTCCTAGGTGAGGGCAAGGTCACATGATAGAACCTAGAATTCTTGAATGGAACAGAAGCCCAACTACCACCACCTACAGTGAACTGTGAAGTAATAAAGAAATAATTTTTATTTTGTTAAACCACTGAGGTTTGGGTGTATATTTTTTATGGGACCTAACAATAGTCACCTTAACTGATACGAAAATTGATAGCAAGAATAGAAGCTGGCATTAAAGAAAAAACATACAATATGTGACATTGACTCTGTGACTGGGAGGGGGGTAGAAAGGCAACACGGGAGGACTGGGCAGTCTTGTTAGGCTAGGGTAACATTAGGTGAAACTGTTTCTATAATAACGTGGAAGGCAGATCACCTGCTATTGAACCTGAGCTTGAGGAGACATGGTTGGAAAGAGCCAGAATGAAGGTTTATATTTTCTAAAATTCTTTGCCTTTAGTAAGTAATCATATGGAAGAGATGAATTCAGGTGAACATAGGCTAATTTAGAAGTAGAAATGAAAGGGAGTAAAGGGAAGAATTGGAGAAACTATGTTTAGACTTCAAATAAGAGAAAATATGATTGAAAAAGCCTTTGAACAACAAAAGCTCACTGAAACAGCCTAGAGGCAAAGATCAGATTAGCCTTCCCATCCAAACATGATGGCTTTAAGGTAGCTGCCATCATGTTCAAAGGAATCCATCTGGTTCGAGGAGAATGTCTAGTAAAGAACATTAGTTATGGATGTTGGCATATGGAAGCCTACTATGTTTCTGAGAGAAAAATTAAATGGTGAAGATTTGTGTCTTGCACCACCAGCAGGAAACAGGATATGAAAGCTGTGCAATTCCCAAGGAGGACAGACACCCATTTCAGATATGGCTATAGCAGGTAACAGAGGACAAGTAATTTCCCACATGGTGGAGCCAGTTGCTATGGAGAGCAATAGACAAAAGGACTGTCCACAAATGGTAGAGTTCTAATCAAGAAACTTCCCTACCCTCCAGGTAAGTGGCCTGCATAAAACCTGTCCACGTGGACTTCAGAATTGCTATGGACACATAAGTGCTATGTGTCACTAGGCTTTCCTGTCAGTCATTATACATTGAATGTATAATGTGAAGGGGTGGGCAGATTCATAGTTCACAATTCTACAAGAAACCACATTTGGAACTGATAAAGTATTTCTGTCTATTCAGAGATCCTGGACTTGGAGCTGGATACAGTGACAATAGGGGACTCTGTTCTCTAGGGGGATGGTGAATGTTTTCTATGTGCAGGAAGAAGAGTAAATCAGATGTTTGGTGACCAGAAAGGTAGACTGTAGCCATGGCCGCCATTGCTAAGCAATATCCATGTTTTCTTCTTGTTCCTGGGCACTTGCTGTTTTGTAGCTCCCATCCTCCTCTACTATTAGGAGGGGCCAAGTGGCTGCATTCCGATCAATTGTATGTAAGTCCAGAAGATTATATGTGTCAATTCTGAGCATGTACATGATAAACCTCCCATGTGTGACTCTTACTCTATTTTCTAACTAGCTGAAGAAAAAAAAACACATTGAGGTCCAAAACGGAGGTAAAAACAGTAGATTGGAAAAAAAGCTGCATCCCTTAATGACTGTGTGGAGTGGAATTGGGACCTCACCCTCCACCACTGCTCCCTATTGCACTCTGATAAGAACAAAATGTAAGATTGCCTTATGTTACATTATTGATACATGTTATATTATTGATATTTACAGGTCCTAACACTAGTTACCTTAACTGATACAAAAATTGATTGCAAGAATAGGAGCTGCCATTAAAAAAAAGTCCAAGAAAATATGTGATGTTTATCATTGATCACGATTGTACTATGATAAGAACAAGATATAAGATTGTCATATGTTACATTATTGATATATGGGGTTTATCTGTTTAGAGTTATAACCTTAACAAATTAAAACCAAATCATTACACAATAATTATATTACTTGGTACAAATACTTTTTTAAAAATGCATGATTTTTGGCCTTTAAGAAAGGACTTCATTGATATTTAGTTTTTAAAAATACTTTAAAAATCCAATTAGCAAAATATCTCAGCAAGTGATTGATAGTTTATCCAAATAATGATTCTTTAGAGATTTAATACTAAAAATATAATTCTAAGGACTATGTTATATTATACTCTATTACCTGATTAGGATTTAATGATATTTAAAATAATATTCATAGATGTTTTTAGATATATCCTTTCTATTCTTTTAGTTACTTCACCTATTTTAATAACAGTGACAAAATGAAAAAAATCATATTTTGCATACTGGTTACCTTTCCATTCAACAATGTTTTCCCTTCAAAATTAAGTGAAGATTGAGTATCTTAAAGAAACATTAAGTCTTAGAAGGGAAGAGACCTTGTCCAGTCTTTCACTGAATACAAGAATCCCACCACAGAAGTGACACATGACAGATGGTATGTAGATGAATATAGAGGCAGTTTGAACATTTCCAACTCAGCACTTCAAAATGAAATTCAGTATTTTTTGAACATATATATTATGTGAGGTTCTGCAGTATTTTATTTTAGACAAGTGTATTATAAAATGTATGTTATAGAGCTAATCCACCTCTTCTGGATCTTTAGACCTATAAGGAAATAGCTAGGTCCTGCTCACAGACACTCCTTCTAAGCATGTGTAGTCCTTAAAAATATTTAGTCACTGGAACTAAATAGTTTTAATTATTAAAAGAAAGATGCAGTAATCAGATCTTCTTGTCAATTGTTTTTCAATCACAGAATTGCTAAAAGATATGCTTCTGCAAGTAAGCACTTAAAGGAAAGATTATATTCTTTCCAAAATAACAAGTTTAAAGGGAATGATTACAGTTATCTCCAAGTCCCTGTATTACTAGTTAAAGGTTTTTCTTCAATTATCATATTATTTGATATAGTTGTTATATGTGTTGTAAGCAAATAAAAAAGATAAGCGAAATGTTAACACCTACAATGTAATAAAATACTTAAGGAACAGTGCAAAACACTTCACCCCTTAAGCTAAAAACAGTTAATAAGTGTTTAAGGTGACAAGTGACTTCAAAACTTGCAATTATCCTGCTAAAGCATGTCGTCACCAGAAGAGGCAAAGATGGTGGCTAGAGGATAGTAGTAGGTGTTGTGAGTCCTTGTTCCCATCTTAAACACATTCCCTTCAACTCTCTGGTAGGGTATAGAAAAGTCCATGGCCTACATTGGTAAGTGTAATAAATGTTGTAGAAACAACCTACACACTACATTTCCCAATGACCACTCTTGACTTCTGCCCTTCTGTCAAGTCCCATTTCCATTAACATTCTGTTACTTTTTTAAAGAAACACAGGGCTCTTTCTTAATGTAAGATTTGTGCTAGTTTGCAGAGTGAATGAATTCTCCATTTTTTGTATACTTTTCCTTTCCTGAAATACATTCATGCATTCAACAGTATTTTCTGGATGTCTATTATGTGCTAGGCATGGGGGATTCCACAGAGCATTAAAAGAAGTCTCTACTCCCAAGGATCATTTGTTCTAGTAGAGGGAGCTGGCAAGGAGCCAAAAAGAGGGGGCTACTATGTCATGTAATGAGCAGTGTGCAAAGCAACATAAAGCCATGGGTAAAGGGAGGGTGGTCAGAGGGGCCTGCTAGACAGGAGGCGGAGAGAAATCCTCACCTATAAGAAGATATTTGAAAAGGGATCAGAACAGCAAGGGAAAATTTCCTATGGAGGAAGCAGCAAGTGCAGAGGTCCTGAAGAATTCTAGTGTGGATGGAGCGAGTAAACTAGGAAGTGAGTGGCAGGAAATGAAGTTAGAGATTGGCAGGACCACAAATTATGTGGGACTCTATAGACCCTTGGTAAGAACTTGGTATTTTTCTTCAAGGGATTTAAAATAGAAGAACAAATGTATATACAGATAAAAGATATTTTAAGATTGCTTTGTTTGATATAATGATTGGTCTTTGATTAGGGAATAGGAACATCCTGAAAAGTAGGATGTACCAAAGGGCCAATTATAAAAGAGCAAGGATACAGTTTTTTTAAACTACTTATAATAATTTCTAAATTTAAGACTAGTTGGTCTGAAATATTTTTACAAAGTCAAACTAAAGATTAATAATATATATAAACTGAGTGTGAATTTTTATACTTCTAATCTTTCTGTCTACACTCCATCCTTTATATTTTAGGTTTATATACTATAACATAATACAATATAATCAACTACAAATTATTTTGGAATCTGTTACAACTCCTGAGGATATCAATATTATTTTATCTTTATATTAGTATAATAACATCAAATGAATTTGGCAACCACATTCATCACCAAGATATCATATTTAAAGTAATGAGAACTTACTAAATGATTTATGGCTTGCCCAACACATAAGGGGATAGTCATTACTGAGAGCTGATGGTACATGTAGGGTAGAGTAAATGATTTTTCTACTGTGGTAGGCAGAGTTCCAAAATGCAACCCCAAGATCTCTGGTCCCAATACCTGTACTGTGAGTATGATGAGCTATCATTTCTGTCACTACTCTGTTTATATGACAAAAGGCATTTTGCAGATGTAGTTAAGGTTACTAATCAGTTGACTTTGAGTTCATCAAAAGTAAGACTGTCAGGGTGGACCTAATCTAATCTAATTTCCTCTAAAAAACAAGTAACAGAAAGGAAAGTCAGATTTGAAGCATGAGAGAAATTTGACATGCTATTGCAGGCTTGAAGATGGAGGGGGCCACACGGAAAGGACCTGAGACTGGTCTCTAGGAGCTGAGAGAAAACACTGGTTGGCAGACAGCAAGAAAAGAGGGACTTAAGACCTATTGCCACACAGAATTAAATTCTGTCGATATGAGGAAAAAACTCCTGGTATTGATAAGATTTTTGCCCAGCTGACACTTTGATTTTGGCCTTGTAAGACTCTGAGCAGAGAACCGTTATACCATGCCCAGATTCCTGACCTACAGAAACTGTGAACTATTAGAGGGATATTGTTTAGTTGCTAAACTCATGGAAATTAATTACAAAGCAATAGAAAAAAAAAACAAATAAATCTACCTTGAAGAATATGTTTATGGTGTAGTTGGAGAAACAAAATCAAGGTAGAAGGAAACTTAGTTGGGCCTAATAAAAGACTTTCTTATAACAGGTATCCATGTATTCGCTAGAGGACTAAACTGCCATAACAAAGAGATTTAAAAAATATTTAGGGATTAAACTAGAGAGAAATTCATTTCCCTCTTGTAAAACCAGAGGGAAAGGTGACCCTAAGCCTACATGACAATTCTGCCATTCTCAATGTGTGGCGAATGACTCTCTGTCCAAGACAGCTAGTCTTATTTTTCTAGATTTTTTAGGATATAACTGACATATAGCATTGTGTAAGTTTGAGGTGTCAAACATGATGATCTGATATATGTATACACTGTGAAATGATTATCACAATAAGGTTAGTTAACACATCCATCAACTCACAGCGACCATTTTGTATGTGGGGTGGGGGGACATTTAAGATCTATTCTCTTAGCAACTTCAAAGTACACAAGACAGTATTATTAACTACAGTCACTATGCTGTGCATTCCATACCCAGAACTTATTCATTATATAACTGGAAGTTCACACACTTTAATTATCATCACTTGTTTCCCCTACCCCCAGCCCTGCAACCACTAATCTTCTCTGAGTTCAGTTTTTTTAGGTTCTATGTGTAAGTGAGATCATACAGTACTCAAGACAGCTCCTCTTGTTTTCTTCTCCCAACTGGAAGGAAGGTGGAAGAGGGCCAAAGGAACACTTGTGTTTTTGTCTTAGGGATATGACGTAGAAGTTACCCAAAGTAGCATATACTACTTCTGCTTACATCTTATTAGACAGAACTTAGAACTTAGTTGCAAGGGAGGCTGGTACCTTCCAGCTCTAGCTGAGAAACTGTATGTCTGTCTAAAACATGGTAGCACTATGATGAAAGAAGGGGAGATAACTAGTAGTCTCTGCTACAATTCAACAGATGAGCTCAGTACTGCATTGTGAATATTGAGTTACTCAAACTGTTATCACTTTTTTCCATGGGAGTCAGATAGCTTTTTCATCAACTCTCCCCAATTAGTCCTAATCTTTTTTCTAGACTCTACATGGAGAGAGAAAAAAAGTGAATAATTTTATGTAATAGTCTTCCAAATATTTGAATAATGTTGTTACTATCTTCTGTAAGTTTTCAGGTTTAGAACCCTCTGATCCCTCTCCTATTTAAAAAGTGATTTCCAAACCCAAGTCCAACTCTCTAATTTTGCATCAATTTTTGATTGTGACAGTTACTTCATAAATTCTATTTACTTACCTCTTAAAATATATGTTGAGCAGGTTTGGGCCTGACTCTGCAGCCAGAATGAGTTTTAAAAGTATGAAAAATAAAAATGCTATAGAAATGCTGGATGTGGCTATCATTGTCATTATGTGCTTTTTTTTCTTGCACAGCTGGAAAAATAATCTACTCTTATTTACTTCCACAACCTTTCCTAACTACTTCTCTTTTGTTTTACATGTTTTGTGGCAAAGAATCCACTTAGACTTGTCTTATAATGGACCTCTGCTAAACTTCAGTCCTTTGATCATAGTCTGTTTTACTAAGAATGTAATGCAGGGCTGTTTTCTTTCTTTCCTAATAACCTGTAGTTCAAATTTCAAAACACCCTTCTATGCTTAGGTTCATTTGTGATTGGTATTTTTATTAAAATAACTAATATACTGCATGCAAACTATGTGCCAGGCATTATTCTTGACACTTTACATATCTCAACTCACAAAATCTTCAAAATAACTTCATACTAGGTTGTTTTATTATTTTATACCATATAATCTCTAATGGATAGTTGTAATTATTACCAACACACCATTGTCATCTATATAACTACCAACACAGGACTTTACAGAGCTGCTGTGTTGCAGAACTCCAGGTGTGAAGTATGCTTCCTAGAATTGGTAATGTGTTAGGCATCACACAGACTAGGTGCTCAGTAAATGCTCATGGAAATTTATTTTTTAGAACTGTTTGAAAGTAGAGTTTATAGAGTCTTAAAAGGCAGTACACATTGAAAGTAGAATCATACACTTGCACAGGGAATAATATTGCAGGGGTAGAAAAGCACAACAGAGGTCTTTTAATGATGGAGCAATTTAGACTCTACCTTGGGATTTCCTAAAGATATTTACTAGCACCACCTGCATAACCTGAACACATAATTTAATGTGTATGTATAGAAAACAATAGCTATTCTCCATCACTTGTGTTTAGGAGCTAATGTAGTATTCTTGATAAGTCAATGCATGATTTCTACATTCCTAGAAACAATCTTTCATGACTGAGTTGGGAAAAAAAATCTAATTAGACAGATTGCTAGTAATGAGATTGAATCAGTAATAAAAAAAAAACTCCCAACATAAAAAAGTTGAGGACCAGATGGCTTCACAGGTGAATTCTACCAAACATTTAAAGAGGAGTTAATATCTATCTTTAACAATTCCAAAAGACTGAAGAAGAAAGAATGCCTCCAAATTAATTCTACAAGGCCAGAATTACTCTGACACAAGAACCAAAGACACTACCAAAAAAAAAAAAAGAAAGAAAATTATAAGTCAGTGACTTTGATGAACATAGATGTAAAAATCCTCAACTAAATACTAACAAATTGAATTCAACAATACATTAAAAGGATCATTCACCACCATCAAGTGGGATGAATTTCAGGGATTCCAGGATGGTTCAATATCCAAAAATCAATCAACATGACACACCACATTAACAAAATGAAGGATAAAAACTATCTGATCATCTCAATAGATGCAGAAAACGCATTTGACAAAATTCAGCATTCATTCATGATAAAAACTCTTAACAAACTGTATAAAGGGAACATACCTCAACATAATAATGGCCATATATGACAAACCTACAACTAATATCATGTTCAATGGTGAAAAGATGAAAGCTTTCCCTCTAAGATCAGGAAGAAGACAAGGGTCTCCATTCTTATCACTTTTATTCAACATAGCAGTGGAGGTCCTAGCCACGGCAATCAGATGGGGAAAAGAAACAAAAGGCATCCAAATTGGTGATGGAGAAGTAAAACTCACTACTTGCAAATGGAATTATACTATATATAGAAAAACCAAAAGACTTCACCAAAAAACTATTAGAATTAATAAATGAATTTAGTAAAGTTGCAAAATACAAAATTAATATACAGAAATCTTTTTCATTTATATACACTAATAATGAACTAGCAGAAAGAGAAATTAAGAAAACAAATCCCATTTACAACTGCATCAAAAAGAATAAAATACCTAGGAATAAATTTAATCAAGTAGGTGAAGGACCTGTAGCTTGAAAATGATGAAGCATTGATGAAACAAACTGAAAACACCACAAATAAATTGAAAGATATACAATGCTTGTGGATTGGGAGAACTAATATTATTAAAATAGCCATACTGCCCAAAGCTATCTACAAGTTCAATGCACTCTCTATTAAAATATGCATAGTATCTTTCACAGAACTAGAACATACTGGTCATTACCAAAGAGGAGGGGCATGAGGGGATGGGTGAAATAAGGGAAGTGGTAGAAGGTGAGGAATTTAGCATAGCATGTTTGTTAAAATTTCTAAGTCCCATTTTTCTGTGTGGCCCAGTAATCATTTGTTTATCAAACATTAACTTTTTCATATTCCTGTGAATTGCTTTCCTTCCTTTTGGAGTCCCAGTCCCCTACGCACTTCCACTTAGTTCAGGATGACATACGTACCTCAGTTTGCCTGTCTTTGGAATCTCATGTCTACAATGTGAATTCCCCCTATGCCAGTAATTAATATCAAAATCCAGTAATTCATAAAATTTCCTTTATGCTTCCACCATGAAGGAATATATCTTTTAAGAAGTCTAAATATAGAACACTGTGAGTACAAGCTAATTAACCTCAGGTGAATTTAAGGATGTGTCTCTAATAAATGGAACTCAGAGATGTACTTTTAAAATTAGTTAAGCTTAAAATAATCTTTTATTAACAGGTGCTGAATTAAACTATACTTATTCCAAATCAAATTCACCTATAAATAACCAAATCATACTTCAAAAAAAAAAACAAAAAAAACAACAACCCACCATTGGCAAAGTCCATGCAGATTCTGAAGGAAATATGCTATTGATTGGTCTTATCTGAATAAACTACTGAGAACAGTAGCAAGGATTGTACACAGTGCCTAGCTGAGGACCTTCTCCTGTTCATGGCAATGATAGCTATTTGAAAATGTTCAATAAAAATCGATCCTTTTTCCTATCTATACATAATTAAACAAAGCAAACTTGTATCCATAGTAACAGAAGCAATAGCACATTTAGAAGTAAATATTATTTAGTTAGGTGTGATACGACTGCATTTTGTATGTGGAAACATCATCCTCAGAGTCTCTTCAGGGAACTGGTGTAGTATGTGCTCTATGGCTTAGGAGTTGCGGATTTACATTTGGCAAAGGATGCCACCTATTGACAAACCTTGGAAATTTTGAAGAAAGGATTATCCCCACGTATGCAGTGCTGCACACAGTCTGGAGAAGAGCCACTGGACCCTTTGCTCTGGCTCTGGATAGATGAAGTGTTAAGACCAGTATAAAAAGCTTTCTGGGACAATGGTGCAGTAATGGAGTCATTTGCTAAATCTCCAGATAGAATTTTTTGTTTGGGTTTAGTAATTTTATGGTTCAAGTGATATTAATATGCAACAAGGGAATCTTTGTGAGTCAATGAAAGATTTTTTTTGCATCTATGAAAAAAAAAAACAGAACAAAATATATGTATTCTGCAGAAGCTTATGTATAGTTTATATATATGTGAATAAATATGTGTATGTATAATATATATACATATATTAGAAGCTTAAATCATAGACTATATGAAATAGCTATCATTAAAAATGAGTCACTATGATTTTTTTTTAAATTTTCCCAATGGTAGGAAACTGGAGAAAGATCTGAATAACATTAACATGTATGTATATGACTGTGTCCATGTTAGGTAAAACAAGCCTATTCCTGATTCCACCATCTGTAAGATATGCAAAAAAATGATCAACAGCTACAATTTACCATCTTAATACAAAAATGCAATGTAACAAACCAATTCTTGATCAAAATAGCTCATTAAAAGCTGTACAAAACTAAAGAACAGGCTGCCAAAAAATGTATCTCAAACTTCGGAGATAAACCTTTCTCTGATGATAAGTTACATTCTCCTGGGAAAAAAGGTATGTTCATAACACTTAATTTTCAGATTAACTTTAATGGAGATGAAGATTTTTTTTCTAGGAGGCATCAGTATACACTGTGTCTCTGAAATGTGGACATTTCTGAAAGTGAAATGGAGCACTATTAACAATTATGCCAATGAACAGGTGAGACAAACAGAACTGCCCCCAGGCAAACCAGGACATACGGTCCTCTTACCACAGAGGACATTCCCAATGGTCAAAATCAAAGAGGACCCTGAACACGAAATGGGGTGTGAATGTGCTGGGGTGGCAGCTGCTTTTAACAGTCAATCCTTTTAAGATTAGAGGACATAAACGTAAATACCAAATCTCAGGCCTGATGCATAATCCACACTAGAAATATTACTACACTTTGACCACTCAGAGACTAACTCTCTTTAAGAGCTTTCATAAATTACATTCTAATTTTGACAAAATTGTTGGCAGGCCCTCCAACGTGAAAAAGGCTTTGTTTACATTTAGAATACAGAATATGTTTTAGTTTTGTGAAATTCGAAACAAATGCTTTCCAATTCATTTTCTCAGACCTATCTTACAAGTGGTGTAAATCCTCAATTAGTGAGGTTTCACTGAAGCATGAATAAAGTACAACTTGGCGGGGGTTGGGTAACCTTCTAAACCCTTTCCCATCCCCCAGGTTTCTATAATTCTCACTCCAACCTGAAAACACTGTTCTCAGAACATGGAAACTTTTCCTTTAGTGCTGACACATCACACTCAAAGTGGGCTTTAGTACTTCAGAGTGGAGTAATAGAAATTCTCTACCTCAACTCCGTGTACAAATTCTTGATACTCACAGACCGAATCACAATTAACAAGTTCGTAAAGATTGCTTTTTTTGATATCTGAATTTGTTCCTAGTATCTGAAGAGAAGCAGTTATCTTTTGCCATGGCAGACTTGGGTTCCCCCAAAGATATGTCCAAGTCCTGAATTCTGGTATCTATTTGAAAACAGGGTTTTCATAGATGTAATTAAGTTAAGAATCTTGGGATGAGATCCTGGATTTAGGGGTGGCCCTAAATCTAATGACTGATGTCCTCATGAGAGATATGATAGGGAGATGGAAGACACAGAAACACAGGGGAAGGCCATGGGAATGTAGAAGCCAAGCCTGGAGTGGCGCACGGCTGAGCTAGGAATGCCTGGAGCCTTCGGACACGGAAAGAGGCAAGGAGGAATTCTTCCCAAGAGCCTCTGGAGGGAGTGTAGCCGCCGTACCTTGATCTTTTGACTTCTGGATTCCAGAATTGTGAGGTAATAAATTTCTGTTGTTCTAGGCCCCCAAGTTTGTGGTAATTTGTTAAGACAGCCCTAGGAAATTAATACATTCTCAATGGCAAATTTCAAGAAATCAAATTGTAGGGCATTGCTATCACCAGACATATCTACACACGTTGCTTTTATTTGTCTAACTATATAAATTGTCACATCAAGACATTACATTCAATATGTGGTAGATGATAATATAGTTCTGAAAAGCCCAACTCAGTTGAAATGGCTTTTTCTAGTAATAACTAGACATTGATATTTGTCATAGGACTTCTACCTAAAATAAGGAACTCAGTTAAATTAGAATTCCAGATAAATAATAAATACATTTTTAGAATAAGTATGCTCCAAATATTATGAGATGTATTTATTTTTTTAATATTTATTTATTTACTTATTGAATAAATTTCACATGTAACACTATGCAAGTTTAAGATACAGTATGTTACTTTGATACATTTATATATTATAGTATGATTGCCATTATATCAATACTTACATTACATAATTATCATACACTATTATTGTCTATATTCATTATACTCTGTATTAGATTCATGAAATGTTTATTTATATTAAAAGATAATGGGTTGTTTATCTGAAATTCAAATTTAACTAGGCATCTTGTATTTTTATTTGTGAATTCTGGAACCCTATAATTGCAGCAGAGAGATTGCTCATCTCACTCAAAATCACATAGCTGATAAAATGTTGAGCTTAGATTTGATATTATGTGCACCAGACTCCCCAAGATCATATACTTTCTAGTCCACTATGCTGCTTAAGGCAGAGTTAATAAAACTTAGGAAAAGGCAGTAGCATTCCAAAGAGCCATATGGTTGCTGTTCTATAAAACAGGTTATAAAATTGAAGAATGATGGCCAGTTTTTACAGCTGAGCCCACATCAGTGCCTATTATGTATGAAGGAAGATTCTGGAGATGTAAAGCTCAGACAACATCCTAGTAATGGTGTTGATATTGGAAATGAGCTTTTCCCTTCCACTATTCTGTGTGAGGATGATAACGGACAGAGAAGGCATAGGCGTTTTGGTTTTGCTGGGCCAGAGGTAAGAGGATCACTGTAAGAAATGATAAAAGAGTACTATTTCTGCTAATTCTAGTAGTTATACAAATATTTTTGATTACATTCACCTTTCCCCAAAATCCACATGACTCCCAGGCTCCTTAATCATCAGCCTTAAAAATCTCAATAGTTTATCTGAATTTCCCCATCCAACTGATCTCAGGTGCTACAAGACATGCCCCTGAAACTTCTCTAATATTTTCCTTTCCTTCTCCATTTCCACATTCACAATCCCAGCTCAGTCCCCCAAAACTGACCTTCGACATGACAGGAGTGCTTGCCAGCTTGTTTTCTCATTTCAGACTATCCATCTCCATTTAATTTTCCTATATGTATGTAAATTATATGTATATAAATTTGCAAATGTAAACTGACCCAATACTATCTGTCCAATCATATGCTTAGCACATCTGTTATTCATATAGGTAGAGCTTAGATAAATTGCAATCAATCCCAAACTTAACTCATATTATTTCCTCTGATGAAATATCTCCTCTCATATCTACCCAATAAAAACTTCATGAATGCCAGGCAAATAAGTATAAGTAAACAGTGAAGTTGGATTAGAGCTTGCATTTTAAACACTTCAGAAGAGCTTTCATATCCATAAAGTAATCTTTTCTCTCTCTTTTTTTTTAAAGAATATCACTCTCTCATTCTACCATTAAAAAGTTCTTATTCTTGGCAGAGACATGTATAGAGAATAATTTGCTACTATAATAAAGACAGTGGTGCCTGCACAGTGCCATCCAGACTCAAAATTGTGGAGACATGGAATGATGGAACAAGACTGAGCACACCTTGTCCACAGGGTAGTGCTACTCAGCTCAAGTAACTGGCCCCATATGTTGTCAGAGTTTGCCTGATGTTTTCTCATGATTACATTGAGTCTATGCATTTTTGACAAGAATGCCTGCAGGGCATCACATCCATCTGTCTCATTACTGCTGAAGTTAACTTTGATCACTTGGTGGTATCCTCCAAGTTTCTCTACTGTAAAGTTACTACTTACCCTTTGTAATTCATATGTATCTTGTGGGGAAATACTTTGAAGTGACACAAATAGCCTGTTTTTCATCACAATTTTGCACATATAGTTTTACATCAATTGTTTATTTCTGCCTTCAACAATTGTGACTACAGTGTTTGTTGAAAGGTGATTTTCTGTTTCTGTTTTCCCTTCTGCATTTGTTCTTTGGAGCTCTACCATAAAGAAAAGCTATACCTTCTCCACCATGTATCTATTTACCAGCATGAACTCATAGATATTTATATTATTCTATAGGTTGCAATCCATTATTACCATGCTTTATTTTGTTGCTGAAATTGCCCCAGCTTTGACCATTAGGAGCTCCTTAAAGTTGGCTCCTGTCATTTTGACATTCTGCCATCAATGTTTGAGTACTTCCTTACTTTTTGGCACTGCAAAATGTTGCAGGCTCATCTTGTACTTCCCCACCCCAGATCTGCAATGAACCATTTCTCCAGGAGCCCTGCTTAATAAGCTGTATTTAGAAACCAAGGGCTGGGCCTGGGGTGATGGCTCCTTTGTCATTGTACCTTGATGGTTGCTTCTAGGACCTTCAGCAGTTAGAGCTAGGAGCACATACACACACACACACATCTCTATCCATTTTAATTTCTATCTATCTGTCTATATATTAAAAACCACTTAGTTCATACTGATACCTCTCTAACACACCAAGGTTCATTCCAGCTTCCCCCATTCTACATTGGAACTTTCTCCAAACAGTGAAAGGCCTGGATCTCTTCATCTATAATCATTTAGTTATTCACTCATTAAGTAGTTTCAGAATCAATAATTATGCTTTAGAGTACATTATTTATGAATAGTTCTTTTTGTCTTGATTTTTATAGTGTATAATCCAAATACTACTTTACATAATCATTTAGATTAGTTGTTTTATTCCCCATCCAGAGGTGTGGTTACAGCTATATTTCATTTTAGGTTCCTCCCACATGCTGGTTGATACATATACACATATATATGTATGAAACTTAAAAGATATATATTACATATAAATATATATAATTTGGTATAAATTTTACAAAAAATAATTTTATATATTTATATAAAACAAAGTGTTACATAAATACAGCAAAATAATACTATATTAATAGCATTATTTTCTTTCTTTAACTGTAAATTATTTTGGGGCAATTCTTAAAAGCTTACATATACATAAAAGTTCATATATATATATGTATATATATATATATATAAATTCTTACATAAATCTCTGGTCCTGCCTCTAAACTGGGTTAAAATAATGCTTAAGGTAATCCAGGCTAACTGATCAGGAGACTGATTAGATCAGGAACTAAAGAATATTTGTTTTTCCTTCATCATGGCCTATGAAGACTTATTTAATCCACAGTGAGACTAATGACATGTCCAACCAAGCCTCAGAAAATTACTTGTTGGGAATCTTCAAAGTTTTAGGGAGATGCTAGTCCCAGATTCTGCAATTTCAGCAGATTCAACTGAGCAAATCTATACAGCAAACAGAATTTCAGGTCTGCCAAAAAGTGACTTCTGATAAGGCTTCAATTATTGTACATGTGCTTAACCAATTGTGCTACTAATTAGGTATAATGCAGAGTCTAGTTCATTAGCGGTTCTGGGTGGGACTAGTTCAGTGCTTTCGAACTTGCTTCCTAACCTCTTTCCCATGGTCACAGCTGTCAGACAATGTTTCAAGCCACATCCCTGAACCCAACCTTCTAAAAAGAATAATATTATAGTTGATTTTTTTTTTTTACTTAAACAACTATAGGACAACAAAGTTTGTCAAAATACATAAAATTAGCTTCCAGGTAACGTTGTTCTTGTGTTCTTACCTCCTCGATCTCGGGCGGCTAAACTTTGACCCCTTCTTAATGTAATGTCCAGTTGGTACATTCCGGGATCAGCCAAAGAGACATCTGCATTACTGGTTCCAGTGGTATTTATTTTCTGGAAAACAAGAAATATACACAATATTAAATTTATCATCTCTCTTCCATGTCTACCAATGGGAGACTATATGTAGCTTAACTCAAACTATAAGAACTAGTCAATAAAATAAACCACCTTCTGAATTCACACATCATAATCACCCAGTCTCTGAAGATTTGAAATTCATGAGATTTACCTTACACTCAAAGTAAAAACATAGCAGTTATAGGAATTTGTATTTTCACTCAGATTAGAGATAAGAAATAAAATATGAAAACCGTTTCCCATGGAAAGTCCCACATAATTCAAGTAAGGAAGACTAACATAAGGAACAGTGTCTGAAGTAAAAATACAACCAGTGATAGATGTAGAATGGAGTTATGCAGGAGCAGGTGATTTCCACATATCTGAGTTGAAAATTAAAATGATTTATTCAGGTGACTTTGTTGACTCATTTATCTACATAAAAGGGCTCATACTGATGGATTACACACTTCTATATCAATCCCAACATAAAATATGATATAATTATACAGAAATTCACCTAGCATTTTGACAGTATTTGCAAGAAATAAATTCTCAGTGGGACTAAATTTCTAATGCTGCTTTCTATAGAACAGACGTGCACAAGCTATTTCTAGAACTAAAAATCTTTGTAAAACTACCTCTGTAGAATATCTTTAGCAACAATGCATGCTGTTCATTTACACTTTAGCAACAATACACTAGGCATTGAGTTACAAATGCACAGGGAAGAAGAATGACTACATTAAAACCACCCAAAAGAAACATATTAAAATTTGTACACGGCATATTTTATACTTTCTGCCACTTTGAATACAGCAAGAATATTTACTTTTCTTCACATGTTGGAGATGATTTTGAATTCTTATAATTTTTTCCATTTCAAAATGAATGTCCTTTTGTTTTAAATAATATGCATGGATAAGGGAAAATATTAGACACCACAGTTTACAGGAACTACAACTACACAGCAGCAATCTTTTTGAGGTTTCAAGACCAAAACAGTAAGCTTTCCTATAGGAGCAATTATCATTTAAAATAAGCAGCAGCGCAACTTTGACTGATAACCCAGACCCGTCATCTCGCCTCCAGTGACAATAAAAAAGAATTCACTTCTCGTGATGTCCCTGTGTCTGTGACTGATGGCACAGATCCCCAAGTTGCTCAGGGTAGAATTTGACAAGATAGCTTTGATTTTTTCATTTCCCTCTCCCCCATCCAGATCGCTGCCAAATCCCACCCACTCCATTTCCATCTTATATCTCCCAGGTGACTTTTTCCTTTTAATTCCTATTACCACTAATTGGGCCAGACCTTCAAGCAACAGAGGCGAATAAGGTAAACAGATTATCTGGCTCTTCCCTCAAACATCCAATTGCCCCACCTCCTTAGGGTTATCAATTATAACAATTTAGGGCATATCCTTCCATTCTTTTGAAGGTCTTACATAAATGCACATACATATAGGTTTATTTTTCTATGGATGAGTTTTCAGCTTTTGTTCTTAACAAAGATGATATCACATTTTGCTTATTATGTCACAATTTATTTAACTTAAGGAAAATATCATGGGCACTCTTCTAATCCATACATATAGACCTAGCCAATTTTTTTTGAAGTATATCATTTTCCACAGTGTGGAAACTTCCACCGTAACTTCTTCAATTATTTCCCTAATGATAGACATACAAGTTGTTTCAGGAATTGCCACTATATGGACTTGTGCTTTTGTTTCTCTTATAGGATGAATTTTTCCAGACATTTAAATAGTTCACACTCCTATCAAATGTGCACAAAAATGCATCTTTCCCATATCCTAATCAGCATGAGATGTTACAAATTTTCAAGTTTGATAGGTGAAAAAGGTTATTTTCCCTTAATACACATTTCCAGAACAATAACAAGGTGCCTTGAAAACTAGTGTAAATGGTAAGAGAGTGACAGCTGTTCACTGGGCCACACAGAAGACGCCAACTTGGAAGGAGAGAAAGCTAACCAAGGTGGTCTAAACAACTTTTCAAAGAACAGTTTGTATGTGGGTTTAATTAATATTAAGTATTAATATTAAATAATAAGCTTTAAGTTCAAATCCAGCAAATACTTGTTAAGTTCCAAGTATGTTCCAAGCCTTTCATTAGTTTCTTTTATATACATGGTTTTAAAAGAAACAAATCCATTGATAAATATTAAGTGTAGATAGATTTACTATTTTCTAAAAACTGCAATAAAATCTACAGGAAAGGGGAATTTTCTACCCACTTCCATCTTCTTGCAGTTTTTAAAGGGTACCTAAAGCTAGAAAAGATTGAATACTCTCATATCTGTATTCTTTGTAACTTTCACTGCTCTATTCAGTGCTTCTTGAAGTTCAGAGTGAATAACTTATAGAGTATCTGGTTTTATATTTTTAAATGTACATTATATTAAGTGGGCAAGTTAAGGACTTTTCATAGGCAATTTTAACTATACTAGATTTTTTACTTTCACTGTTTTAGAATTTAGTACCTAGTTAAGAAATAACTTCACTGAACTTATATTTATTTATATTATTCAGGCTTTTTAGAGCCTGAATAATATTCCATGGTGTGTGTAATATTTTCTTTATCCATTCATCTGATGACAGACATTCAGGCTGTTTCCCTATCTTGGCTATTGTGAATAATGCTGTAATGAACACGGTAGAGTAGCTATCTATCCAACATACTGATTACATTTCTTTTGGGTAGATACTGCCTTCCCCCTCCTGTTCACCACCCATGCTTCAAGGACCATTTCATTAGCACTTTATATTTTTCTTGTCCATTAACATATTCTATCTCAAATGTTATATTTGCCATTTTAGATTGTAAACTTTTAAAATCAGGAAACACAGTACTTAAGGACTAAGCTGAACACAAATTATGATAGAGGCTATAAAAACAGAATGCTGTCCTCAAGGGCACATGATCTAGCTGAGCGGACACATACACGGGTGTCTCTGACAGAGTTGACCACTCCATGGGTAGTCTGTTCTCTCTCCTTTACTGGACCCGTATGACACCTAATTTGCATGACCTTCTTTCATGAGGAACCTAAGTGCACCCTTAGAATCTTCCTCAGTGTACTGTTCTAGGTTGCTATTACCAATTGATCAAGATTGGCAGTTAATAAAATGAAACCCTGTCCACTCCAAAGCCATAATTAAAGAAAGCATGTGCTCCAAATGAGTTATTAAGTCATTGGGAGAGCAGGAAAAGCAGGAAAGAAAGACCAATTATTATGGAAGAAGAATCTGTGGTGGTCTCATAGAGATAACAATGGGTCAGGGTGTGAAAATATGGGTAGAACTTTGACAAGTGAAGATTTGGAAGAAAGGATGATGGGAAAACCAACATGAGCCCAGTGATGAGTAGTCACCAAGGGATGCATCACACTGGATTGTGCGAGAAATATGGTAGAAAGGCTGATACACAGCAACCCCAGGCTGAGGAGGGTCTTAATCTGTGGGCAGCAGCCCATCATGACAGGCTTTTGAAGGGAGAAACAATATAACAAGACCTCATTTAACACTTACTTCCTGTCTTGCATGCTTCCTGCACTGGGCTTAAGTGCTTAGACTTCAGAGCTGAACAAAAGCTGGCCTTTTCTCTCTGTAGGATGTTAGAGAGTAGAGAAACCCTGTGGAGATAGGAATTACTTAAAAGGCTTTATAATGATCCAGTCTAAGTCACAAGGGCCTGATCTGGTCAGTGGTAATGGAAATAAACAATGAATTTGAGAGATATTGAGGAGATTCAATCAAGTGAATGTGTCAACTGACAAGATGTAGGAGATACACGGGAAATGGAGAGATGAGTCAGAGTTCGAGCTGAGACCCTGGCAGCACCGTAATGGCAGCAGGCAGCAGACAACGGAGGAGGAGCACGTTCCAGGCCCCCGCCGCCCCCCGCTGCCGCCTCAGCCTCTAGGGCTACAAAACAAGGAGGTCCAGAATGAAAGCAGATCTAGAAAGGCACCTCTCCCAAATAGGCCATTTGTGGAGAGATACTACAAATACAGTGTTTTCTTGTAGTCTCTTTTTAAAAATGTTTTAAGTTCCGCAATAAAAGGATATATTAGGAAAGATGTATCTGAAATGCTAGGCACACATACAGCTCTAAAATAAGCTTTGTCATTGTAAATGTCTTTCTTTTCAAATTCAACATTCAGTGACTATGATAAGAACTTTAAACCCTTCCCCTCCTCAAACTGTTGCCCCACACTTAGATGTGTGTTCTATTTTTTTAGTCACTTTATTGAGGTATGATTGATATGTAAAAAGTTATACATATTTAATGTATACAACTCGATAAGTTTACAAACATATCCAGTGCTTCCCAAAGTTCCCTCCCACCCCCTTTTTATCATTATCATTATAATTTGTGTGTGTGTGTAGTAACACAACGTGAGATTCACTCTCTTAGAAAATTGTAAGTATACAATACAGCATTGCTAGTTACAGGCACTATGCTGTACAGTGGACCTCCAGAAATTACTCATCTTGTGTAAATGAAACTTTGGACCCTTTCACCATCACCTCCTCCTTTTCCCCTCCCCGCCAGTTCCTGACAACCACCATTCTACTCTCTGCTTCTATGACTTTGACTATTTTAGTTGTATATGTAAGTGAGATCATAGAGTATTTTCCTTTCTGTGTCTGGCTTATTTCACTTGACATGATGTTCTCCAGGTCCATCCATATTGTTGCAAATGCTAGACTTCCCATCTTTTTTAAGGCTAAAATAATATTCCACTGCATGTTTATACCACATTTTCTTCATCCATTCATCCATCAGTGGACATTCAGGTTGTTCTCTTATCTTGGACATTGTGAATAATGCTGCAGTGAACAGGGGAGTGCAAGTATTTCTTGGAGACCCTGATTCAAATTCCATTGTGTGAATACCCAAAGTAGGATTCCTGGATCATACCAAACCATAAAAACCCCAAAAAGCAAAGCCAAGGCAATCCTGAGAAAAAGCAAAGCTGGAGGCATTATACTTCCTAATTTCAAACTATACTGCAAAAGTACAGTAATCAAAATGG
Source organism: Manis pentadactyla (assembly GCF_030020395.1). Lineage (NCBI taxonomy): Eukaryota > Metazoa > Chordata > Mammalia > Pholidota > Manidae > Manis > Manis pentadactyla. The sequence continues at coordinate 66,714,891 of NC_080020.1, read as the reverse complement.
TATGGTGCTGGCATGAAAACAGACACACACATAGACCAATGGATCAGAAACAGACCCATGCATATATGGACAACCAATAATATATTAAGGGCACCTATAATTCAAGGTGGAGAAAGGTTAGCTTTTTTAATAAATTGTGTTGGTATAACTTGATATCCACATGCAAAAGGATGAAACTAGACCCTTGTCTTATACCACAGGCAAAAATCAACTCAAAATGAATTAGAGACTTAAATATAAGACCTGAAATGGTAAAAATCCTAGAAGAAAACTTAAGCAAAAGCTTCTTGACTTCGGTCTTGGCACTGAATTTTTGGATATGACATCAAAAGCACAGGCAACAAAAGCAGAGATTGACAAATGGGGGCTACATCAAATTAAAGAGCTGCTGCACAGCACAGGAAACAATCAACAAATGCAAAGGCAACTAGGGAATGGGAGAAAATAACTGTAAACCATATGCCTGATAAGGGGTTAAATCCAGAACATGTAAGGAATTCATATAACTCAATAGCAAACAAACAATTAAAAAATGGGCAAAGGACCTGAATAGACATTTCTCCAAAGACAACATACAGATGGTCAACAGGTATATGAAAAGGAGCTCAACATCACTAATCATCAGGGAAATGCAAATCAAAACAATGAGGTATCAACTCAAGCCTATTAGGATGGCTATTATTATATTATAAAAAAAGATAACAAATGCTGGTGAGGATATGGAGAAGAAGGAATGCTTGTACAACTTTGGTGGAAATGTAAAAGAAATAAGCTCAAATTGTTAAATTCAGAGTTCTAGGCACAGTTAGGGGATTCTGGAGATTTTTATGATGATAATTAAAGTTTTGGGACTGTTGAAGCCAAAAAGCAGAAACAATGTTTGAAGTTGTAAATTATAACTAAAATTCGCAGTCTTATCAGGTCACTTATAAGGCAGTAAAAAAAAATAAAAACTGCGGAAGACTGGGAGCCTGAGGATCAGAAAGGAAGCTTTTGGAAGGATTATTATGACCTGTGCCCCCACATCTTCTTTCCCACTAAGGCACCATATTTGCTAAGTCCTTCCTCTACTGTTCCTGGCTTGTTTGAACTGCACCAGTTACTATACATGGTGATGTCAAATTTTCTTGTGCCTGACCCTTCTTTTTATATCCCTCAATTAAAAAAAATTTTTTTTATTAAGGTATTATTGATACACACTCTTATGAAGGGTTCACATGAAAAAACAATGTGGTTATTACATTTACCCATATTATCAAGCCCCCCCAGACCCCATTGCAGTCACTGTCCATCAGTGTAGTAAGATGCCACAGAGTCACTATTGCCTTCTCTGAGCTACACTGTCTTCCCCGTGTATATCCCTCATTTTATATAGAGTAGTGGTTCTCAACCTTGAACACTTACTTAGGCTAGGCACACAGGAACTCTGCTGGGGGGGCCCAGGTATCAGTATTTTTCTTACAGGTCCTCAGTGATTTCACTATGAAGCCTGCATTGACCCATTTTGCCAGTGACAAAGCAAGTCTTTGAGCTTATACACATAGCATTTCCAGACTTTTCCCATTTATATCACTGAAACATGTGGGGAATGTGTGTGGCAAATACTCTGAGGGTCCCTGTGACTGTGGGCTCTGGTGCTTTGGAGGCCTTTTTACCTGAGTGACAAAAGCTTCCACCAGAAGAATAATGGTGCTGATGAATTCAAAGTTGAGAGTGCCACCTAGCCTTTTTGAAATGTTCAGTACAGGCAAAAAATGGGGTTCCTTTGTCAGCTGGGATGATTAATCCTTATTATTAATAGGAAGTAAAGTTATTGTAGCAATGGACAGGGAGGGAGAAGTACGCCTGCATTCTAGGAGATTTTCTTGGGTGCTTCTAGTACTGCCGTGCTCAGTGGGTTACAGATTGGTTGAATTCCCTATGTATTTCATATACACTCAGGCCATGCTCAGTACAGCTCTACCTTTGTCTACCAACAAAGCCACTTACAGTTAGTCAAAACTACATGAAAGCTTTCACATTTTCTACTTCAAAAATTTAACAGCCTTGTAAAGGATATCAAGAGGTATCACTGAGGAGTGCTACTTAGTCATACCAGTTTCTACACAGTCCTCTCTCCTCGTTTATATGGCACTAAAATATCTGCACAGTGATATCTCCATCAGATGAAAATCAAAGGTTTTTGAAATTTAATTTTCAAAAGCAGAACTCAGAAGTCACTGGGATAGTCCAAATTCAGTGAAGCTCAAGGATCCACTTCTCAAAGGAACCTTATGATTAGTCAGAGGCCAACTGAATAAATGACTTTAAAACTTGCAAGCACACAGAAGGGGGAAAGTCCATGGCAGCCAATGGACGTCAGTCACAGGTCAGCCCACCTGGAAGAACAGCTTAGGTCGGGTTCTATATAAACTTAACTTCCTTGCCTCTTGTGCACAGCTGATGACACTGGAGCTGGGTATCTGAACTAAGGGGTATCTGAACAGGGTGACTGGCAATAGGTTGTTCTTTAGCAAAGGTGCTTTTTTTTTTATTAAGGTGTCATTAATATACAATCTTATGTTGGTTTCGAATGTACATCTCAATGGTTCCACAGTCCCCATGATCAGATTACACTGTGATTGTGAATTATTGTGCCCTTTTATCCCCCTCTTCCTTCCCCTACCCACCCCTCCCCCTTCTCCTTGGTAACCACTAGCCACTTCTTAGTGTCTATATGAGTCTACTGCTGTTTTGTTCCTTCCGGTTTTTTTTAGCAAAGGTGTTTTTAAGCAAAGGTTATTCGGACCAAGTTCAAAGAGCAGTGAAAGTTAAAAGAGGCTGGAAAAGCCAAAGGGTCATAATAGAGAGACTGGAGAGGCCATCATGGCCCATGTATAACCTCAAATCAGGAAACAGGTGCTATACTTAAACAGAAGTATGGAGTAGAAAAAATACATGCAGTTGAGGGTAGAGTGTGACAGAGAGGTTGCAGACAGACAGAGCTGCCTGGGCCTCCAACTTCCTCCGTGGTGCTGTGCCATCACTGAAGTTCACATACAATGCTGAGCGGTGTGAGCTGGCCAAAAAAAGTCAAGGCTCTGCAGCCAGTAAGTGAGGAAAACTTCATGTTTTAATGAATATTTTCCACAAGAATTGGGGAGAAGGCTTAGGATGAGGGTAGCCATATAATCTATCATTCAGTCTGGGTTACTCTGAAGAGAGAAAGGGAGAGCTATTAATAATTATAGGGCATAAACAGGCAAAACCAAAACTCTCAGGTAAACTGAGATGCATGCATGGTTATAGGACTTACTCAGGTAGCCTTTGGTTAACCAGAAAGATAAATGAAGCAGAAAAGTCTGATTTTCTGGTCATAGAAAAGCTTTACTGTAATTTGTTTTAGAGCCAAACTACAGCCCTGGCTTAATCCCAGTATTTTGATTTTGCAATAGCCCACCAAACAAAATGGGCCTATAAATACTCAGGCTCACAAAATGGCAATATTTAACTGCTGCTGAAAAAAGTACGGAATTCAGTGCTCCCAGAATGTCTTTGCTGGGACTCCCACAACACAAATTACTCATCCTTGGCTTGTCTGCTGAATTGACTGTTCTGTGCCACATCACTTCATTAAAGCTGATAACTTTTCCACCTACACATTTAGTATATAAAATAACCTGAGTCAAAGGGAAGCAAATAAAATTCTCTTTTTTTAATCCTTACGTACATGGACCACTACTTTTTGGGAGACTCTGTACCCAGCCTTTGTGTTGCAAGAGGCCAGTTCTGAGGTTGGGAGGGCAGCTATGGTATCAGCTATTTCACTCCAGCCCCAAATACTTGTCCCTTCTGAAGCTTTGTTTTCTATCTTTAAAATGGGGTAATAGATTCCTTACCAAAGACTATTTTGATTATGAGATAAAATATATAAAAGTGCTTTGCAAAGGTAAGAAATTATTTAAATATAAGCAGTTATTCAGGAGCAGGTGATGAGGAGAGAGATTATAAAAGAGAGGAAAGATTAAAGGAGTCAAAATATGAGACCTGTACACAAGGCCTAGCTATACTATTAAGTTGCCCTGAGGAAGCGGGAAAGATTTTTTAGTTCCAGGGCCTCATTTGCCTCTTTAAAATAGGAGACTTGTCAAAATGAAAAGAAATAATGTAATTGAAACTGCTTTGTAAAGAGTCAAATGATTTACAGATGCAAAGTAGGTTCTCTCTGCTTTTTCAAATCATATATATATTATGAATACACTATTGCTAGTTTCCACAGAGAGTTGATCAGATTAGGAAGTAGATCATGCTTGTGTTGGCTCTCCTGCTTTCAGTGCGATTTCATTGCTTAGTGACTGTTATTTTTTTCTACTTCACCAACATAACACCTGTCAGATCTGAGTCATGATAAAATTTATTTAACTCTTCTGACCTTCTGTTTGGTGATTTCCTAAGCACACCCTTCCTTCCCCATGGAAAACCACACTGCATTAAAAAGTGCAGAGGTACCAGCAAAAAAACCCAACTCCAAGAAGGAAAGACTTGTCAGAAAAATGGTGTAATGACCTAATGTGCTTGATGTTATCTTTCTCACCTTGATCACTTCTGCCATAAAATGTCTTAATTGAATGGGAGTCCAGTTCTATCATTTCCAAATTGGGGCAGCATGCAGAGGGAAGCGTTTTGTTTTGGAGGACTTGAATTTTTGAGATTCTAACAAATATGGAAGGGAGAAGCTTGTTTAATGGATGTTATGCTTGATGCTAAACATTTGCAATTTTGCTGAAGAATACATCTAGTGTTTCTATGTGTTCACATCAGTAAAACTGGCAGCACACAGATCCAAGGCCTCCTCAGCTTTTAGTATGAACAAAAAAAGAAATATTCTTATTAGACTTAAATGCATATCTCTACTTTGTGTGGAACAATTCTACAGTTTTCACTTTTCTTGTGAATCTTACATGCTTTTTTTCATATTTGGGTTTCTTTTTTGGAACTCTGTTATTTCTTTCAAAGATAACTCCAGGCAAAACTGAAGAACCAATGTAATATTTTAGTTTTTCTATCAGGTATCAGCTTTGTTTGAATGTCCTATCAATTCCTCCAGTAAAATTATATAAGTATCTTTCAAAAGAATATGAAAATGCTCTACATAGCATGAAATCTACACTTTTATTCTAACCCTTGGGTTTCTTGGGAGAAAACCATGGCGATGGTATTTTTTCTGAATAGGAAATTAGAAAATTTTAGCAATTAATCTCCAACCCTTCCCCCCATCAACTGCTGACTTTCCCCAACACCCAAGATTCATCTCATCCTCACTCTGCTTGTTACTCACTCACTCACTCACTTAGTATTTTTAATCCTTTACTGGATGCTCAGCACAGAATTAATATTATAGAGAATACAGAAAGATGTTGAAATATATCCTTTGTCTTCAAAGACTATGATGGAGACAGTTTTACAAGTAAAGTTTAAGCACCAGCATGGAAGAACAAGACAAGAGGTGTTCTGGGGCAGGAAATGAAAAGTCCTCTCCTTCTCCTACCAGCTGCCTTTCCTCTTTGTCCTGGATATGGGTTTGAGGCCTCATTACAGAATGTCCAGCCACCTAGGCTAGAAAACCTCACACTTGCTACTCCTGGGCCCCTAGACTGCAACCATGGGGTCCTATCAATTATATTTGAAAACTGTTTCTTTAGTTAACCTTTTCCATCATTTCAGTCAACACCTTAATCATCTACTCTGTAGGCCAACTGCCATAGCTTCCTGCCTGCTGCCAGACTGATCTCTCTTGTTCACGGAGTCATTTAAAATGGTTCTTATGCAGCATTTTTAATCATATGGGCAAATGCTTAGGAAAAAGCAGGAGGTGGAAAGTACGGTGCAAACCTGCATACAGAATGATAAGAGCTAAGTTAAATCCATCTAAGTCCTTGAGAAAAAGACTGGAAGGAAATAGAACATGTTAATGGGAGCTATTCTGTGGATGATGAGATTAAGGCTAATTTTACTTTCTTCCTACTTTTCAGAAGTTTTTAAATTCTTTACAAATGTATAGTATTATTGGTCTAATAATTTAAATATTTAAATCATTAAATAACACTGTGTTCTGCTGCTTCTACCTTTGGTAACTGTGTTAAGGGTACTATGAAATGGAGTTTTATAAATTTGCTTTGATTCAAAAATGCTTTCACATGGGGCAAAGCACAACAAAGTGCCATTTCCTTCTACATATGAGTTGAAGATGAAACTCATGTGCATTTTATCCCTTAAACACTCTCACGGCCACAGGTGCACAGCTAGGGTTGAAGAGCTACTCACACACTCAGCTGTGCAAATAGCAGGTGATTCCTCACAGGTATAACTAAAGCACAAACATGGAGCTGCAGTGGAGTCCGGCATAAAGTAGCCCTCAGTGAAATGGGTGAATTTATTTCACTATTTACCATCTTTGCCAACCCTGGTAGAAGGAATTATTAGGAATTTCAAGCAACAACAACAACAAAACATAGTATTGCATTATAACTCAGAATATCAAATAAATATGCATGATCCATATTGATACAAATTGTTTGAATAAGGAAGTAAATAAATAAATGGGGGAGAATAGATAAACATATGGTGCACAAGAATTCATAATAATTTCTGTAGATCTTGCTCAAGGAGGTTGAACATAACTCCCCACCTCTTAAGTGTGGGGGGCGCACAGTGACTTCCTTGTGAAGAGGAAAGGATGGAGAAACCTGAGGGATACTGCCTCAACCAGGTGCTCAAGGTTAAAGTCAGTCCTGGGAAGTCATTTTGTTAGTATGTTCCCTTGATTGTTTGTGATGAGAATGGCACTTTATCCCTGTGGTCTTCCTTCCAAAACACATAACACACAACATCAGACAAACCCACAGCGAAGGACAGTATATAAAATATCTAACCAATACTAAACAAACTGTCAAAGTCATCAAAAACGAAGTCTGAAAAATTGTCACAGCCATGAGGAGCCTACAGAAATATGAAAACTAAATGAAATGTGGCATCTTAGATGAGATCCTGGAATGGCAGAAGGACCTTAACTGAAAACTAAAGATCTGAGTGGACTTATTATTAATGTATTAAAATTGGTTCCTTAGTTTTGACATAAGCACTATACTAATTAATGTAAGATGTAACAATACGGGAAATTGGGTGTGGGGTATGTGGAAATTATCTCTTCCATAGATTTCTGTAAATCTAAAAAATTTCTAATATAAAAGGTTTAAATTTTTCCACAATGTGGTTCATGTGAAACCTTCATAATTTTGTATATCAATAATATACATACTTTAATAAAAAAATAGTTTTAATAAAAAAAAGGTTTTAATTTTTAAAAGTTTCCGCATAGTTAATTATTTTGTGTAAATAACCTAATGTTTGGTAGGGGAGCAACTATTCTAATTTGGTCTTTGTTTGGTAAGTATAATGATACACATCACAGAATGCATGTGACTGATAAATTAACCTAACCTGCCTCACCATCCCCTTTCTTTCTCCCATTTCATGGATGAGAAAACCAAGGGTGAATGTATTTAAGGGATACAGTTATACGTTAATCATGATTAATCAAATTTTTTAGTGTGACTATTATAAACATTTCAACTGCACGTAAATGAGACAACAAACACAGTAACCACACATTAGGCTGTAAGTAACAAGACTCGGATTTTACTTCCTATTTCTGCATAAAACAAGCTTTATTCCTTACCTAAACAATCTACTCTCTTTGATCCTCAATTGCCAATTTGTAGAAGGAGGAGGCTGCTCTGTATTACTTCCAAATTTCCTTCTTGTTTCCAAAAGAAAAGAGAGAAGATTCTAGCCAGAATTTTTTTCTTTAAATTTTGGCTCTTTGACTCAGTAGCTTAGGTTCATTGTAAAAAATGACGATAAAACCAGTACCTAGCAGATAGAGTTGTTGTGATAATTAAGTAATATGTATGAAACACTTAGTATCTATGCTATAAATGGAATATTTGGACCCTGCCTTTACTATTAAGATGACAGTCAAATAACAGATAAGGACATAGACTATGGTGTGAAAGATAGATTAGTATCTAGTTGAGACTTTAAGACATATTCACAAAGGAAGTGCTTTAAAGAAGAAAAGTCCAGGCAGCTGTAGGAAGTCATTTGTCAGGGATAAATATTGAGATTTCTCTATTCTCACAGATCTTCAGAATCTTTCACCCATGAATTAAAATGCTCTCACCTGAGCATGAATTTGTGAAGAAAGTGTAACATTCTCAGTTATTTTTATATACAGTGGGTGAGAGGGCTGTGGCCTAAGGCATGAATAAATGAAAAAGCCAAGAAATCAAAAATACATTTCTATGTTCCTTTGAAATATGTCTTCCTACTTTTTGGTGAGATTTCAAATTCAAAATGTTGCATCTCAGGAAGAGTGTTAGTTTTATTTAGTACACAAGTCTGTCATAAAGATATTTTATAAGGGCTTTCCATATGTAACTATTGGCTTAACAAATGTTAAGGTAGGATCTACTGTGGATAAATGGTGGACCCTAGACATTATTAAGATTTGTCATAGCTAGGTAAATACAATGCAAATAAATGTTTAGTTTAAATTATCCAATTAACTAATATTCTTCAAGTGTTCCTTAATACTACTTTCGAAAAAAGAGCTGCCTTAAAACTGCCAAAACTTGTGTACTTTCATGTGAGTAGATAATAATGTTAGATATCTCTTTCACTTCCATATTTTTTAAACTTCCTCATAGCTTAGCATTAAACTGATAATCTGCATGGGCCAAATATATCTTAGTAATAGGTATTCAGTGTAGGTAAGCTTTGACTTACTACAGAAACACATACCATTCATCTTGCCAAGCAAGTTGTGGGATTTTTCCTTGAAATTACTCTTTCTGATATACTTCTAAAAGTTTTTTGGGGGCTAAGTTTTCCCTGAGCCCACTCAGGGATACAGGTAACTTCCTACCTGGCCAATGGGCAGCCCTCTGTGTGGTGCCTGAATAACAGTGACGACAATGGCGACACATATTGACTACCTTCTAAGCAGGCATTTGTTTTTGCCTTTTCCCTTCCCAATAGCTATCAATTTTTTGTTGATAATCAATATTACTTGCTCCTCAGATTAAGGGTGGAGAATGTCAAAAATATTAGTCCAATCCAACTCCCCAACTACAATGACCTGTGCAGGGTTGGGAATATGACCTAAGCTCTTCCAATCAGGGTAAATCGTAGGACTTTGTTGAGAATGCTGGAACAATAAGCTCAATCATTCCTCCTGGACAAGAATGAGAAAACACATAGATGGCTGTGGGAGAGCTGGCAGCCATCTTGGGTTCATGAGGGAAATTAAATGGGCTAAAGCTAACACAGGGAAGGCTGGGTAGAGACAGAAATACAATATATTCTTGTGACTTGACTGAACCACTGAGTCAACCTCTAGATCTTCCAGTTATATGAACCAACAGATTCCCTTTATAATGCTACTCAGTTTGAGTTGTGCTTTGTTACTTGCAACCAAAGTCATTCTAACTGATGAAATAGTTAACACCAATGGAACACAAATATTGTCTCATTTATTTTGCACAAACACCTAAGAAATAATGACTGGTTATCCCAGGAATACAGATGTGGAAATTGAGGATTAGAGAGGTTAAATACCTTGCTTCAGCTAGGAAATAATAGAAGTAGGCTTCAAACTGTTCTGTCAAATGTCGAAAGCCCATGCCCTTAACTACTATGCTAATGCTTTCGTCCCAGATTAAAAAAATAAGTCAAAAAGCGAATTAGATATCTGAAACTAAATGACAGTTTTAACTCCTCAGACCCTAATATAATTTTTCTTAGCTTAAAGTTTACATCAAAAGGAAAGAGTTGGTTGTAGTTAAGGGAAAAACACTTTAAATTCCAGAATCTTTCTCATAGAGACGATACTTTTCTCTGCCTTCTATTACTTATTTTAAGTAATTTGTAGGGCATTTTGGGGTTTCTAATCAAATATCTTTGGTGTCATTAACTAAACTAAATAGCTGGATACACAGGATGAAGGCCTTAATCAGTGTATGTAAAATTCAGGAGTTACAATTAGTTAACAGAATTCAATCATACATATTACCTTTATATCAACTCAGGTAGTATAGAAATAACATATAACTTTCTCCATCCAGAAGGTACAGAAAAACATCTTTCCTAAGAAAGTAGAATGTATAATTTAACTGTAATTTTTTTGATTCCATAGACTAAAAGGCACCCCTTCATCTTACATAAAAATGTTGTTCACTTCTTTTTTTAAAAGCTGTTTTACATCAGTCTCCTGTTTCTGTTAGTTGAGAAGCCAACTGTGAGCTCAAACATCTCACTTTCCACAAAAGCACTTGGTTCAAACCACAAAAGTCTGAAGGCCTGAGATGTCATCACAGGTTCTGAGTCTCACCGCCTCACCGCTGGAATCAGAGGCCCACTACGGCTCCTTGGGTTGGGTCAGTGCGGTCTTGGAGAAATTCCCAGTCACTGATAATGGGCATACCCACACTCATTTTTTCACTGCTAGCAGTCTGGTTTCTGATTCCAGTCAGGAAGAGTTTGTATATACAACCAAATCAAATAGGTATTAGGTCTATTTACTGCCCAATAGACGCTTTAACTAACAATGTGAATATCAGGGATGCAGTGTATAAAGGGTGCAAACATTTGGAAATTCAAACTGCTCCATATGAAACTACCAGGACTGAGCCATAAACAAACGTAAGTCATAGCAAGTTGCCATAAAACAGTGGAAGACCCAGAAATTTCTATTTGGCATCATGGTGTATGGATGGTGATGGGCAAGCAAAACAGCAGAGTAAAAAAATAGCCTGCTATGCCATTCTCTTGCTAAAGACAAACCACAGCCTGCACATGTAGTTGGGCAAACTGCACGCAGAATCCCCGTATGTCTATCTCAGGGTGTCGTTTCATTAAAACATATACACTGACTTCATATTCCAAACTGTACACAAAAAGTAAAAGTGAAAAATCCAATTTTCTATCTCCCATCCAAACTCCACAATGGTAACCACCATTAAAATTTTCTTAAGTATCCTCCACAAAGAAAAAGTTGGTACAAACCAATTTTTAAAACATACAGGAATGGATATATTGCATGCACTATTACGCACTTCACATTTTTCATTTATAACATTGACAATCTCTTGACAACAGCACATCCAAATCTACCCATCCTTTCTAACAGACCCATAGGATTCTATTAAGTGTATGCACCAAAATTTATTTAGTCAACTTTTTGTGGATGGACACTTAGGTTTCAAGCCCCTCAACACCATTTTCATACTATTACAAACAATGCTGAAAGGAATTTCCTCTTACGCAGATCATGGCAGATACTTTTATATCTAAGGGGTATATTTCTACCAATGGAATTGCTAGATCAAAGAGTTGCATTTCTAATTTTGAGAGATCTTTGCAAATCACCAACCCTCCAAAAACATCCTACGAATTTAAATTTCCACTGACAGTGATTAAGAGTTTCTCACAGAGCCACACCAAACAACAGGCATTATCAGATATTTCAAATATGCCAATCTTCTGCAGAGGGTCACACTCAAAGATGCACACTTCAACAGCGAAACAAAAAATTTCACTATCTACTTACATTTCTCAAAAACTAAAGAATTTAATCCAGTTTGTAATCTATTTTCACACTGCTCAAAATTGCCTTCCTACCTCTCTAAACTCCTGTGCACAGATCTGCCCCTCGATCCTCTCACAGGTCGGCCCCAACTAAGTGGTACTTCCCACCCACACGAGTGCGCTTTCTAGCCCAGCCAGCACAGTCTCCCCTTCCTTGAGGCCCATGTCTCCCTTCCCATTTCTATTTCCTGATTCTCTCGTTCCACTCAGCCCTTTTCCTTCTTTACTCTGCATTTGTGGAGAAGAGGTGAAATTGAGCATGAAAGTGCTGCAAATGCTGGGTGGAGAGTCATGAACACTCATACCTTCATCACTGTCTGTCTGCCATACAACTGTTTTACTGTTTGCCACTCTGGTAGATGAAACAGGCATCTCCTTGTTACGCTTCGTATGCCTTTAATTACTAGTAAGACTGTCTCTCATGTCTATTAGACATTCATATTTGTCTTCTGTGAACTGCCTGTGCATATCCTTGACTCATTTTTCTTTTATGTTGAGCTCTTTTTAATTGGTTAGTATGTGCTCTTTTGTAAATTAAGGAAATTAGTAAGGGCTGCATTCTAAAGGACATGGCTTGTGTGGACGGAGCAGGGAATACACCTTTGGGTGATTCTGACAGAGTATTCTCAGCAGTTCTAGTTCTGCCTGCTAAACACTGTGCTCACGGCCTTGCAACAGAATGTCTTTCTGCCAAGAAGCCATTTGCTAGATTTGTCTTGTGCCGTACAATGCAACTTAGTGTTCTTAGTGGAAAAGTGGTGGAGGAATGTGGATATCCTATCCTTCTCTGCACATAGGTGGAATGATTCTGTGTCTAAAGTGGGCAGTATCCATCCTAGAACTTGGCTGGCATCAGTGGTGTGGGATCATAATGAGGAGTGAGGTTCTGGGAGGACCTGCTCAGAAGTTAAATTCAAGTGAAAGAGAAAGGGACTCTAGGGAGAGAAGAATGGAAGTGACAGAACAGATTCCTTTCCACCTGTGGAATTCAGCTGGTGTGCTGCTATGTGCAACCACAAGAAAAAAGCAGAATGGGTGGCTTGGCTATTTCTGCCATTCCAGCAGGCAGCAAAGGAGGAGAGGGATTGCCTGGAGAACAGAGAGCACTACCTCCTCCTCCTCCTCCTCTCTCTCTCTCTCTCTCTCTCTCTCTCTCTCTCTCTCTCTCTCTCTCTCTCTCTTGGCTGGCATGCCCCTGGGTGTGACCTTCACTTCTGTCCTTCGGGGAGTATAATTCCTACAGTGTTAGGTAATACCCAGGCCCTGGGGCTCAGACTCTTCTGAGTTTCAGGTCCACATAGCTAATCATTTACTTGACATTTCTACTTGCCTCTTAGGCAAGTCAAACTTAACATGTCCAAAACCCATCTCTTGAGTGTCCCACTCCCACCTGCCCCGATCCTTCACCATGCATGTGGTTGCTCAGCATCATCTTCCCCTCTTTTTCCTCCAACCATCTCAACAGACCCATTAGCGAGCCCTGTCAAATTCACTTCCAAAACACGTCTGAACTGTCCTCTTTTCCAAACCCATCGCCACCTCTCTCCTAGTCTCTGTCACATCATCCCCTACCTGAATTGGCCCAGCAGCCCTCTAGTGATGTTCCTCCTTCCACTCATGTCTCTCTACAATTAGTCTCCCAAAGCAGCTGAAGTGATCATCAAACATGAAAACAATCACACCACTCTCCTGCCTGAAACTTTTCAGTGGATTTCCATGCACTGAAAACTCTGTATTGTGGCTTACGAAGCCCTCTACAACCTCTACCTGTAACTCTCCAATGTCATCTGCAGCCAGTCTCCCCTTCATTACACACTAGCCACAGTGGCCTTGTCTTGAGCTGCTTGACTGTGCTAAGATCTTGTCCACCAGGGCCTTCACATAAGCTGTTACTTTTGCTTGGAACCTTCTCCCCAAGCTATTTGCATAACTACCCCCTTCTTATCTTGGAGGTCTCAGCTCACGTCATCTTCTCCAAAAGCCTTCCCTGACCACCCTTTGAAAAAGTTCTCCATCTGTTATTCTTTACCACAGTAACCTATTTCCTTTACATAACTCATTATGATCTAGAAATAGCTTATTTGTGACTTGACCTGGTTTTAGTGGGTTTTATATCTGTGTGGTATACCCTCAGAATGACTGATTTTACCATAGTGCTTGGCACAGAGGTTCTCAATACACATTCTGCTGAAAGGATGAATGAATGAAGAATGGTTCCTAGATTCAGTGAGAATTGGAGGGCTAGTTCTCAGAGAGAAGATAGCATAGTTTAAGAAGGAAACAAAAGCCTCAGCATTTGGTGAAATGTCTCAGGATTTAGTGAAGTGTGATTTGAGTCGGGTGTTAACCATCACTATCACCATGATCTAGAATCAGTGGTTGTGTGTGAGGCAAATGGGATTCAAAGGCTTTGGTGCCCTCAACATTGAATAAGGTTTTTCTAAAAGGATATGTGTATCTAATGTGCAGATACATACCTAACATCTGATACATGGTTACAGGTTATTTCTGATACTTGGAGTTCTTAAAATAGTCCCATTATAAGCATGCTCATTCTGTATTTTAGAAACAGTATACATAATACAGTGGTGAGGAAGACAACTCAGTGGGCTGACTGCTCAAGTTCACATCCTGGCTCTGATATTTTCTAGCTGTGAGACTTCGGGGAAGGGGCTTAACCACTTACCTTTCTGTTTCCTTTCTGTGAATAGGAAACAAAAACAAGTCATGCCTCATTGGGCTGTGAGAATCTGATGAGTTAATAATTATACAGTGCTTTTAACAGTTTCAGGGACATAGTAAACACTATAGAAATGTTAGCTATTAGTATAACATTTCCAGAAACAGCAGGAATGTTTGTATTTGGAGAAGATAAACTCTGAGAACTTGTCTCCCAGCAATACAGTATTCCATGGATCCAACCACATGAGGCAATTCATGAAAATTTGCACAGATAGAGATGCTATAATTTCATTGCTATCATTACCTTGAAAAGAATTCATCTGAAAGGCTGATTAGCCACACATGCAATTCTTTAGAAGTTGCACAGAAACCTTGAACAAAGCTATGGTCAACTAAATGAATGTGAAATCTATATTAGTTATAACAGCTAATTTCACAATTTGATTGCCCCTCAATATCTCTAAAGATAGAGCTCTTAGAAATAAATGTTCCCATTATATTAACTTTTATCTTGGATGTTACTTCATTATGCTAATCATCTCCCTGTTGATCAACTCTATTCTTCAGTTTGCTTTAGCCTCATGAAGAAATGCTAAAATATTCAAGGACTAAAGAATAAATAAATATGAGCACCAGCATAAATACTATCTCACCACTTTGACCTTAAAACTTCAGGTTGTGAGTGTTTTAAAGGATAATTAGGAATTCCCCTGACAGGGTCACATCCTAGAAGCCCTGACCATCCCTACCCTAACCCCCTCTCCCCTACTCCTCTTCTCCCTGCTGTTAATTACCCTCCACTCTGTGCTATGTCAATATTCACCTCTGTTATTGTCTCACTGTATTTTGCCTCTTAACAACTTATTTCTATTTACCTCACTAGACTGTGAATTCCAGATACCAGAGCCAGCACTGACTCATCTTTGCAGGTACTCTAATAAGGATTGATTAGATTGATTTGAAGTTCATGTAAGACTATATTCATGTTTCATATTTGACACTAATGCTGTATTTCAGATATCATTCCTGCTTGAAGGTAAGCTCTTTGAGAGCAGTAATTTTTATCTCTTTGTTTCACTCCACTATGTATCTAGAAGTGTCTGACATGGTGGGCACTCAATAAATATTAACAGAAGGAATAGAGGAGATACCTATAACCTAAAATGCTAGTTTTGATTCCTGTATTGGAATAGGCCTGAGAATTAACCTGAGGTTGCAACAACTATATGGAAGTCTATATGAGACCATTTCTTTCTCCCATGTACTAGTTTCCATTTCACTTTGCAGATCATCTATGAACATGAATACAATCCCACCCTAAGATATGCAAAGCTTACAAGAATTTGAATTTTTAATGTGTTTCATTTGATATTCCTGTTGTGGCTTAATTTACACAGTGCTTAGTTTATTTAGTTGTGAAGATTGGACTGGATTTCCAAGGCCTTAGAAACAGCTACTCAACAGCTTGGAACCAGGCTGCCATGATGCTGCCTTCATAGTTGTATAGATGGCACTGGTTGCCTGACGTTCTTGCCAAAAACTCAGAATTTGCTTGTTGAAAGCAGAGTCGCTTATGCGTCTTGTCCCTTGTGCTGGAGACCTTTTCAACATTCTTATTTTCATATTGTGTAGAGAAACTTAAAACTCCATATCAATTGGCATCAACTAAAGAGACATTTTCAATCTTCAGAAAAGATGCCTCGTGTGGCTGCATAGGGACCTCTAGCCCTGCATTACCGTGGCTTCTGTAGCGTCTGCTCCTCCTGGTGCCTCACATGACCCTGGTGAAGTGGGGGACTGCACGCCACCGCGGCACAGCCTCACACTCCTCCCTGTGAACAGGGAATGTTTCTTGTGGGCAGGGACAATTTGTCCTTCGAAGTCAAGTTCCGGGAGGCGGTTCTGGCTCCCTAAACTCCTAACTGGCAGCCCACGGTGGGTCATGACTGACCACTCCTGAACTAGTATGTCAGCACGTTAATAAAAATGAGGAACTTTAGCAATATTGCCCTTTTAATAAAAACTAGTAGTTCTTTAGGACTCAATAATAATTTAACATAAGTTTAAAAAAATAAAGAAAATAAAAGGCCATCACCACTGAGTTCTCCTGTCCTCCTATAAAAACACTGTACATCCTCTGAAACTTACAAAGGCAGCATTTCAGTAGTCTGACACCGAGTCAGGGAATTCATATCATTATTTCTGAGGAACATGAATTCTGAGTAACAAACGGCCTAACTACCCTCTCTTCCTTTTTCTCCCACCCCCAACTCTTTCTTCCATCCATCCATCCATTAGGGAGTAGATACATAAGCATGGATGAAGACACAGTGCCCACCCATCAGGGAACTCATAAGTTTGGTGTTGCATGTAATATAACATATTAAAGTAGAGAAATTATTAAATCAGGTAATATATGCAAAGGAAGCTCTCTGCATTTAAAATGTGTGAAGTACAGGGAGCTTATCACACTTGGGCTTGAATAACACAAACCAACATAACTGCAGCATAATTGTTTATCCTCATTTTCTGACACATTGAACAAAGGAACAGAATTTGCAGGTTTAAAAAAAATTATTATTTAGGAGCCAGAGTGTGAGTAATTTACTGATATACTTTTAATCTTTGTCTGCCATTAGTTGTAATTGCTGCCATAAAGACGGCAAAGAAAAAGCATAACATATGGTCTGTATATTTTTAAAAGAAAAATATTATTTTAACTGACAATATTTACTAGAATTTGCACGCCATGGAAGAAAAGACACAGATCACCATAATGACAAATGCTTTGTCACTGGGATTAATTTCATAAAGAATTTATGCCCACTGTTGTCATGCTGAGAATACCAAATAATCATGATAAGTGTTGTTACAGAATCTAGTCCAAATGTCACTTATCTCCCCTGAGGGAAGATGAGAAGCTACTAAAATAGATAAATCATTGTTAAAAGTAAGAGTTCACCCTTGATCAAAACACATATTAATTACTTACTTCCTGAGCAACTAAGGTAACACCAAAGAAAGAGTTAGCAAGATGCCCAAGTACTAGATCTCCTGGTCCTGACTTCTGTAACTGCTTGCTGAATGACTCAAGGGCCCAATTTAGAGTTTCCTCAGTTGAGAAGAGTATTCATTATTAACAAGTTACAATAACAAATAGAGTTTTCCAATTAGAATCCCCATCAACAAAGGGCAGGAGATGTGGAGAAAAGAAGAGAATGAGAAGGATCAATGCTACCATCTTCCACCTTGCAGAGAAGAAAGAGGAAGTCACATTTCATAGCAAAGACTTCTTGATGGGTGGTTCCTTGAGTACACTTCCAAAGAACTTCCTCCTAGCCATTGGAAAAGAGATATTTATGTATAGCCAGCAAGTTGCACTAATGGAAAGTATTTTGTGTATTGGAACATACTAAAGTCTTAAGGTATGGGTGGCAAAGCCTCCCATGTTTTGACACTAGCTGTTTTGCTCTTACACCTCAATTTCTCTAATAGCATCAACTGTAATTAAGGAACGATGGATCTGAATCCCCAGAACTTTACTCTCCTCACCAAACTCAAGTGTGAGGAGCTCACAATGCTGAGTCTTAACGTTAAATCATTTCCTGGCAAGATGAAAAAAATGCCAGCAAGGCATTTCTGGGTTTAGCACTTCCCATCAAGTTTCACAATATTTGCCTCCTAAGGAACAACACTCTCATTCAAGGGAAACAGGCTCAAAGTCAGGTGCCAAGACTCTTTTGAGGAGGTTTGAATTACTGCCCACTGATAAGAGCAAAGTTTATGGGAGCTGAGAACTCATATGAACAAATAAAAGTTGAATATCATAAAGGCTACATAAAATTATTTTAAGATAGTTTAAATAAATGTAATAAAACCAAATGAGAAAGAGAAAAAATGAACAAAATTGCATCTTCAGGTGCATAAACTAAAAGAGCTAAAATGCATAATAGTAGTTATGAAAGGACTAGACTCCCAGGAAAGTGGTCATCTATTCTATATTAAATTGTGCCCCTGGTAAAAAAGTTTTATCAACTCTCTATCTGGTTTCAACAATTCAGCAATAACTGTCTAATGATGATGTCCTTTATCATAATGCCCAAAAATGGTATTTTCAAATTCATCAAATCAACAGTAGTGCTAGGACCAGGCTGAATACAAGAACCAAAAAAGAATAAACTTCCCTTCACCTTATCCCACTTGAAAATGGAAAGAAAAAGTAGCCTAGACATGGCTTCCAGGTTAAACTAGCTCCCTTATTACCCTATCTTCTCTTAAGTCACATGGGTCAAAATCGAGTTAAAATTTTAAAAGGAATATTCAAATTCAAAATAAACATTTGAAAATCATCTTCTCCTGGAAGCAGGAGAGCCCGAGGTGACCCTATGTCTTACCCCTGGGAACAGTTAAGCAGCCACCTAGATGATGCGATGGTCCATGTGGCACCAAAGAAACACCTGGGAGACATGTTCTACAGAACTAAGGTTAAATTCTCCTTTACAGCTAAAGAAGACACAAGCAGTAAGATCCAAGACAGATGCCAGATATAGAAAAAAATAGGATGCCCAACTAAATTGGAATTTCAGATAATTAAGTAATTAAGGGGGAGAGGATTAAAGATGGCAGCATGAGAGGTGAGACAGAGACCTCCTCCTAAGACCGCATATAATACAAAAATATAATTGATACAAATAATATCGAAAGAGCAACAGGAAAGAAGGCTGCACCAGACTGCATACACCTGGCGAAAAGAACAAACCTCATGGAACAGGGTAACGTACCAAAGCTGTGACCTGGAGGGACCCAAGCCCTTCCCCCACACCAGCTCATTGGCAGGAGGAAGAGAAACAGAGAAAGGAGGGAGTAGAGGCCTGAGACTACTGAACACCTAGCCCAGGAGATCTTCTCTGGGAGCAGGAACCTACATTGCATGGTGCTCTGGTGATTAGTGGGGTTGGAAAGCTAAGACAGGTTGAATACCTGGAAAGACTGAGATTCCACCTGCTTGTGGAAAACAGGGATCCATATCCAGCTGCTCTAGGCCGGCAGCCTGAGAGACTTCATAACAGCAAGAGGGCTCTAAAGGGGCAAGGATTGCACAAAGCTTACTGCTCAGGAGAAAGGACAGGTAGACAAAATTGTTTGGGCGCACTCTGCACAGCAGGTTGGGAACTTTCAGGAGCTTCAGGCACTCCATCTCCCTGGCTGGCTACACAGCTACAAGGCCCCCCACTGTGATATGCAGCCTGCTGCACCTTCCTCCTGGCAGCCCGCACCTGGCTGGCAAACCGGCAACTCCTGCCCTGCTGCCAGGCCAGCCAAGGAGAACTCCTGCCTACAGAAGCTACAAACACAAAGCATCGAGGCTTACACCGGTGTGTTTGGCCCACTGATTCTGGCAGTGGAGACAGGCATAGCAGCTGGTAAGCAGGAAACAGCTCTTTTCTATCCTCAGGCACCAGAAGGCTCCCCTGCAAACTCTGACATTGCTCCAGGGGCTGAGCAGCTTCAGAGAGTAGAGCTTCTGGGCTCTAGAGGGTGCCATATACAAATATGAAATAACAAAGGAAACTGCTTCAAACCAAAATCTCATAAACACCAGAAAAACAGGCAAGTGAGACTGAACTAATCAATCTTCCTGAAAGAAATTTCAAAATAAAAATTATAAACATGTTCCTGGAGGTACAGAAAAATATTCAAGAACTCAGGAATGAATTTATGATGGAGATCCAATTGTTAAGGAACACAATGGAGGGTGTTAAAAGAAGATTAAACACAGTGGAAGAGACGATAAATGAAATAGAAATTAGAGAAGAGGAATACAAAGAAGTTGAGGCACAGAGAGAAAAAAGGATCTTTAGGAATGAAAGAATATTGAGAGAAATGTGTGACCAATCCAAATGGAACAATATTTGTATTAAAGGGGTGCCAGATAAAGAAGAGAGAGAAAAAGGGAAAGTGTCTTTGAGGAAGTAATTGCTGAAAACTTCCCCAATCTGGGGAAGGAGATAGTCCCTTAGGCCATGGAGGTGCACAGATCTCCCAAAACAAGAGACCCAAGGAAGACAACAACAATACATATAATAATTAAAATGGCAAAGATCAAGGATAAGGATAGACAATTAAAAGCAGTTAGAGAGAGAAAAAAGATTACATACAAAGGAAAGCCCATCAGGCTATCATCAGACATCTCAGCAGAAACCTTACAGGCTAGAAGGGAGAGGCATGATATATTAAATGCAATGAAGCAGAAGGGCCTTGAACCAAGAATACTCTATCCAGCAATATTATCATTTAAATTTGAAGGAAAGTTTAAAGAATTTCCAGATAAGCAAAAGCTGAAAGAATTTACCCCCAACAAACCATCTCTACAGTGTATTTTGGAGGGACTGCTATAGATGGAAGTGTTACTAAGGTTAAATAGCTGTCACCAGAGGTAATAAAACCACAGTAAAAAAAGTAGAACAGTTAATTACTAAAAAAGTGGAAAATTAAATCAACTACCCCCAAAGTAAGTCAAGTGACAGACAGAGTACAGAATATGATACCTAATATATAAAGAATGGAGGAGTAAGAAAAAGGAGGATGAAAAAAGGACCCTTGGATTGTGTTTGTAATAGCATACTAAGTGAGTTAAGATAGACTCTTAGATAGTAAGGAAGTTACCCTTGAACCTTGGTAACCACAAATCTAAAGCCTGCAATGGCAATAAGTACATACCTTTTGATAAGCGCCCTAAATGTAAATGGTCTAAATGCACCAATCAAAAGACACAGAGTCACTGAATGGATAAAAAAACGAGATCCATGAACAAGAGAGGCGGAGTCAAGATGGCGGCATGAGTAGGACAGTGGGAATCTCCTCCCAAAAACATATATATTTTTGAAAATACAACAAATACAACTAATCCTAAAAGAGAGACCAGAAGACACAGGACAACAGCCAGACTACATCCACACATGCGAGAGCCCAGCGCCTGGTGAAAGGGGTAAGATACAAGCCCCAGCCCAGCGGGACCCGAGCGCCCCTCACCACAACTCCTGGCAAGAGGAGAGGAGTCGGAGTGGGAAGGGAGAGGGAGCCCAGGACTGCTAAACACCCAGGCCTAGCCATCTGCACCAGAGAGCAGACACAGTGCATGCGTGGAGGGCTGTAAACTAGGGAAACAGGGCAGCAAGACCTCTGAGCAGGTCCCGAAGCTGATGCCCCTGTGACAAAGAAAAGCGAGTGCTTTTTGAAAGTCTTAAAGGGACAGGGACGCGACAGCTGGACAGAAACAACCCAGGTCACAGAACAGCAGCTGGAAACCCCAAGGAAACCCGGGCGCACTAATCCCCCTGGGCAACAGCTCTGAGACCCCTCATGGAGGTAAACAGCCAAACAGCCCCCAATCCATTACCCCTCTGGGGCCCCTACAGAGCAGAGCAGAAGCCTGAGGCTGGCCATGCCCACAGCAAGGGAGCTTCCTCAATACAGGCCAGGCAAGATACAAAGACCCAGTCTACATGCAATTGCCCAACACAAGCCACTAGGGGTCGCAGTTTTCCCAGTAAAGAAAGGCCATTAGCAAGTGGAAAGTTTGGCTCTCCCAGCTGACAGTCAATAGCACCTATCAAGATGAAAAGGCAAAAAAATTTGATCCAGACAAGACTAACCCAGACAGCTTCAGCATCTGCAACATCTTCCCCTGAGAAGGAACCTGGGTAGATAGATTTAACCAGTCTTCCTGAAAAAGAATTCAAAATAAAAGTAATAAACATGCTGATGGACTTGCAGAGAAATATGCAAGAACTAAGGAAGGAGAATACAGAAATAAAACAAGCTCTGGAAGGACTTCAAAACAGAATGGACGAGATGCAAGAGACCACTAATGGACTAGAAAACAGAGAACAGGAACGCAGAGAAGCTGATGCAGAGAGAGAAAAAAGGATCTCCAGGAATGAAAGAATTTTAAGAGAGCTGAGTGACCAATCGAAATGGAACAATATCTGCATTATAGGGGTATCAGAAGAAGAACAGAGAGAAAAAGGGATAGAAAGTGTCTTTGAAGAAATAATTGCTGAAAGCTTCCCCAAACTAGGGGAGAAAATGGCCTCTCAAACCACAGAGGTACACAGAACTCCCATGAAAAGGGATCCAAGGAGGGTAACATCAAGACACATAATAATTAAAATGGCAAAGATCAAAGATAAGGACAAAGTATTACAGGCAGCCAGAGAGAAAAAAAAGGTCACCTACAAAGGAAAACCTATCAGGCTATCATCAGACTTCTCAACAGAAACCCTACAGGCCAGAAGAGAATGGCATGATATACTTAATGCAATGAAACAGAAGGGCCTTGAACCAAGACTACTGTATCCAGCACGATTATCATTTAAATATGAAGGAGGGATTAAACAATTCCCAGACAAGCAAAAGTGAGGGAATTTGCATCCCACAAACCACCCCTACATGGCATCCTACAGGGACTGCTCTAGATGGGAGCACTCCTAAAAAGAGCACACAACAAAACACCCAACATATGAAGAAGGGAGGTGGAGGAATAAGAAGGGAGAGAAATAAAGAATCATCAGACCGTGATTATAATAGCTAAACAAGCGAGATAAGTTAGACAGTAAGATAGTAAAGAAGGTAACCCTGAACCTTTGCTAACCACAAACTTAAAGCCTGCAATGGCAATAAGTACATACCTTTCAATAATCACCCTAAATGTAAATGCACTGAATGCACCAATCAAAAGACATAGAGTAATAGAATGGATAAGAAAGCAAGATCCATACATATGCTGCTTACAAGAGACTCACCTCAAACCCAATAACATGCACAGACTTAAAGCCAAGGGATGGAAAAAGATATTTCATGCAAACAACAGAGAGAAAAAAGCAGGTGTTGCAATACTACTATCTGACAAAACAGACTTCAAAATAAAGAAAGTAACAAAAGATAAAGAAGAACATTACATAATGATAAAGGGCTCAGTCCAACAAGAGGATATAACCATTATAAATATATATGCACCCAATACAGGAGGACCAACATATGTGAAACAAATACTAACAGAACTAAAGGAGGAAATAGAATTCAATGCATTCATTCTGGGAGACTTCAACACACCACTCACTCCAAAGGACAGATCCACCAGACAGAAAATAAGTAAGGACACAGAGGCACTGAACAACATGCTAGAACAGATGGACCTAATAGACATCTACAGAACTCTACATCCAAAAGCAACAGGATACACATTCTTCTCAAGTGCACATGGAACATTCTCCAGAATAGACCACATACTAGGACACAAAAAGAGCCTCAGTAAATTCCAAAAGATTGAAACCCTACCAACCAACTTTTCAGACCACAAAGGCATTAAACTAGAAATAAACTGTTCAAAGAAAGCAAAAAGGCTCACAAACACATGGAGGCTAAACAACACGCTCCTAAATAATCAATGGATCAATGACCAAATCAAAATGGAGATCCAGAAATATATGGAAACAAATGACAACAACAACACTAAGCCCCAACTTCTGTGGGACACAGCAAAAGCAGTTTTAAGAGGAAAGTATATAGCAATCCAAGCATATTTAAAAAAGGAAGAGCAATCCCAAATGAACGGTCTAATGTCACAATTACCGAAATTGGAAAAAGAAGAACAAATGAGGCCTAAGGTCAGCAGAAGGAGGGACATAATAA
Organism: Manis pentadactyla; assembly: GCF_030020395.1. Taxonomy (NCBI): domain Eukaryota; kingdom Metazoa; phylum Chordata; class Mammalia; order Pholidota; family Manidae; genus Manis; species Manis pentadactyla. The sequence goes on along the minus strand of NC_080020.1, from coordinate 66,690,831 downwards.
AGATCAGAGAAGAAATAAATAAAATTGAGAAGAATAAAACAATAGCAAAAATCAATGAAACCAAGAGCTGGTTCTTCGAGAAAATAAACAAAATAGATAAGCCTCTAGCCAGACTTATTAAGAGGAAAAGAGAGTCAACACAAATCAACAGAATCAGAAACGACAAAGGAAAAATCACGAAGGACCCCACAGAAATACAAAGAATTATTAGAGAGTACTATGAAAACCTATATGCTAACAAGCTGGGAAACCTAGGAGAAATGGACAACTTCCTAGAAAAATACAACCTTCCAAGACTGACCCAGAAAGAAACAGAAAATCTAAACAGACCAATCACCAGCAACGAAATTGAAGTGGTAATCAAAAAACTAGCAAAGAACAAAACCCCCGGGCCAGATGGATTTACCTCGGAATTTTATCAGACTACAGGGAAGACATAATACCCATTCTCCTTAAAGTTTTCCAAAAAAAGAAGAGGAGGGAATACTCCCAAACTCATTCTATGAAGCCAACATCACCCTAATACCAAAATCAGGCAAAGACCCCACCAAAAAAGAAAACTACAGACCAATATCCCTGATGAACGTAGATAGAAAAATACTCAACAAAATACTAGCAAACCGAATTCAAAAATACATCAAAAGGATTGTATACCATGACCAAGTGGGATTCATCCCAGGGATGCAAGGATGGCACAACATTCGAAAGTCCATCAACATCATCCACCACATCAACAAAAAGAAAGACAAAAACCACATGATCATCTCCATAGATGCTGAAAAAGCATTTGACAAAATTCAACATCCATTCATGATAAAAACTCTCAGCAAAATGGGAATAGAGGGCAAGTACCTCAACATAATAAAGGCCATATATCATAAACCCACAGCCAACATTATACTGAACAGTGAGAAGCAGAAAGCTTTTCCTCTGAGATCGGGAACTAGACAGGGATGCCCACTCTCCCCACTGTTATTTAACATAGTACTGGAGGTCCTAGCCACGGCAATCAGACAAAACAAAGAATTACAAGGAATCCAGATTGGTAAAGAAGAAGTTAAACTGTCACTATTTGCAGATGACATGGTATTGTACATAAAAAACCCTAAAGATTCCACCGCAAAACTACTAGAACTGATATCGGAATACAGCAAAGTTGCAGGATACAAAATTAACACACAGAAATCTGTAGCTTTCCTATACACTAACAATGAAACAATTGAAAGAGAAATCAGGAAAACAATTCTATTCACAATTGCATCAAAAAGAATAAAGTACCTAGGAATAAACCTAACCAAAGAAGTGAAAGACCTATACTCTGAAAACTACAAGCACTCTTAAGAGAAATTAAAGGGGACACTAACAAATGGAAACTCATCCCATGCTTGTAGCTGGGAAGAATTAATATCGTCAAAATGGCCATCCTGCCCAAAGCAATATACAGATTTGATGCAATCCCTATGAAACTACCAGCAACATTCTTCAATGAACTGGAACAAATAATTCAAAAATTCATATGGAAACACCAAAGACCCCGAATAGCCAAAGCAATACTGAGAAAGAAGAATAAAGTAGGGGGGATCTCACTCTCCAACTTTAAGCTCTACTATAAAGCCATAGTAATCAAGACAATTTGGTACTAGCACAAGAACAGAGCCACAGACCAGGGGAACAGACTAGAGACTCCAGACATTAACCCAAACATATATGGTCAATTAATATTTGATAAAGGAGCCATGGACATACAATGGCAAAATGACAGTCTCTTCAACAGATGGTGCTGGCAAAACTGGACAGCTACATGTAGGAGAATGAAACTGGACCATTGTCTAACCCCATACACAAAAGTAAACTCAAAATGGATCAAAGACCTGAATGTAAGTCATGAAACCATTAAACTCTTGGAAAAAAACATAGGCAAAAACCTCTTAGACATAAACATGAGTGACCTCTTCTTGAACATATCTTCCCGGGCAAGGAAAACAACAGCAAAAATGAACAAGTGAGACTATATTAAGCTGAAAAGCTTCTGTACAGCAAAAGACACCATCAATAGAACAAAAAGGAACCCTACAGTATGGGAGAATATATTTAAAAATGACACATCTGATAAAGGCTTGACGTCCAAAATATATAAAGAGCTCACACGCCTCAACAAACAAAAAACAAATGATTCAATTAAAAAATGGGCAGAGGAACTGAGCAGACAGTTCTCCAAAAAAGAAATACAGATGGCCAACAGACACATGAAAAGATGCTCCACATCGCTAATTATCAGAGAAATGCAAATTAAAACTACAATGAGTTATCACCTCACACCAGTCAGGATGGCTACCATCCAAAAGACAAACAACAACAAATGTTGGCGAGGCTGTGGAGAAAGGGGAACCCTCCTACACTGCTGGTGGGAATGTAAATTAGTTCAACCATTGTGGAAAGCAGTATGGAGCTTCCTCAAAATGCTCAAAACAGACATACCATTTGACCCAGGAATTCCACTCCTAGGAATTTACCCTAAGAACGCAGCAATCAAGTTTGAAAAAGACAGATGCATCCCTATGTTTATCGCAGTACTTTTTACAATAGCCAAGAATTGGAAGCAACCTAAATGTCCATATGAATGGATAAAGAAGATGTGGTACATATACACAATGGAATATTACTCAGCCATAAGAAGAGGGCAAATCCTACCATTTGCAGCAAAATGGATGGAACTGGAGGGTATTATGCTCAGTGAAATAAGCCAAGCGGAGAAAGAGAAATACCTAAGGTGGGAGAAAGGGGAGGGCTGTACAACACAGAGAAGTCAAGTAGTGATTCTACAACATTTTGCTATGCTGATGGACAGTGACTGTAAAGGGGTTCATAGGGGGACCTGGTATAAGGGAGAGCCTAGTAAACATAATATTCTTCATGTAAGTGTAGATTAATGATAACAACAAAAAAAAAAAGAATGAACGAAAAGGGGGATTACTCCCTGATAGGATAAAACTAACTGTAAATCAACGATTAATGCATGCTTTAAATATCCTTAATTTTGATCACTTAAAGGGTGTCAGATGATCGGCTATGGAGGTACATTTTTCTGATAATATTCCTTTCTCTTAAAAAAAAAAAACAGTTCTTGTGTGGTGACGTCCAATGAATTCTACACAATGGTATAAAGGGCATATCAAAGTGTGGGCAAATGGTCTGTTTGTGTTTATACAGAGGATGAAAGCCTAATTTGGCTACCCAGAAAATGAACTAAGATACGATATGAAGAAGAACTTCCAACATCAACATCCTCTGGAAGAGTCATACCAGAAGATTATCATCAAAAAACCTCAACAAAGATCCAGGCACTGCTACAGTTGTAGTTGCATTCATCCCACCGGTTCCTGGACTTGCCATGGGAATGAAGAAGGAGATATCTAAGCTGGCCTGTGCATACAGTAAAACAACAAATTTGACTGGATCTATACTGTTGGAACTCAACCAAGAATTAGGAGAAGTGCACGTTGTAGCGCTCCAAAATCTTATAACTACAGACTATCTACTGTTAAAAGAACATATGGGATGTGAACAGTTCCCAGGAATGGGTTGTTTTAATTTGTCTGATTTCTCTCAGACTGTTCAAGTTCAGTTGGACAATATCCATCATATCATAGGTAAATTTTCACAAATGCCTAGGGTGCCTAACTGGTTTTCTTGGTTTCACTGGAGATGGCTGATAATTATAGGTCTGCTTTGGTTATGTAACTGTATTCCTATTATGTTAATGTGTGTGCGCAATTTAATTAGTAGTTTAAAACCTATACATGCTTAAGTTACTCTACAAGAATATATGTCAAAAAAATAATCAATCCTCCCATGTTTTCTTCCATCTGCTACTTCTATAGCTTTTCTTCTTCCTTCCTAATTACAACCCTTAAATAGAATTCGTGCCTCATATCGAATTTACCGAGTATCATAATTCTTTCAAGTGGTAAAGATACCTCAACACAAATGCTGGGCATAGAAGCCACAGGGCATAAATCTGCAAAGAAGTAAAAAGCTAACCTTTTCAAACAATAAGGCTTCTCTCTCACTTACCAACTTTACATTTCCCTGTATGGCCCCAGAAGATGACTGGTTAGCCAGAGACGGGTAAGATTCTTCAAGGGAGGAACAACCTAAGACAGGCACAGTCGCAGGGGGGCCATCAGGTGAGAAATTGGGGATCAACAGAGGTGAGGCTTAGAACCTCACCCCCCCTGTTCTGAGAGAAATCTTCTGCATACGTGGATGTTTTATTGCCCTTGTCTAGCTTGGATTAACACATAGTCTACAGGCACACACCTGATCATCTACATTTGCTCTCTTACAACACTAAACTATGTTTTCTACCTTTATCTTGTATCTACCTACCACTTCAGCATTTTATTAAAAATAATAATAATAAAGAGAGAAATGTGGTATCCACATATAAATCAAGTATAAAAATCAAACGAATATTCATATTTGACCTGATTGTTTATAGTTCATAATGCGTGATCAAAACTGAAAGTTTCTGTGATGGCTGCCCTTGTACTGTTCACCATGTAAGAACTTATTCACTATGTAAGAATTTGTTCACCATGTAAGACTTTGTTCGTTATGCTTCAGAAGATTGGAGACTGACGAGAATTAGGCTTGGGGTGGATTAATGATTGTGCATTGAGCACTGAGTCCCCTATACAGAATTTTATTGTTGTTAACAACCATTTGATCAATAAATATGAGAGACGCCCTCTCAAAAAAAAAAAAAAAAACGAGACCCAAATACATGCTGCTTTCAAGAGACTCACTTCAAACCCAAAGACATAAACAGACTAAAAGTGAAGGGATGGAAAAAGATATTTCATGCAACTAATAAGGAGAAAAAAGCAGGTGTTGCAGTACTTGTATCAGACAAAACAGACTTCAAAACACAGAAAGTCACAAGAGACAAAGGACATTATATAATGATAAAGGGGTCAATCCAACAAGAAGATATAACCATTATAAATATCTATACACCCAACACAGGAGCAGCAACACATGTGAAAAAAATACTAAAAGAATTAAAAGGGGAGAAAGAATGCAATGCATTCATTCTAGGAGACTTCAACACTCCACTCACTCCAAAGGGCAGATCAACCAGAAAGAAAATAAGTAAGGAGACAGAGGCACTGAATAACACATTAGAATAGATGGACCTAACAGACATCTACAGAACTCGACACCCAAAAGCAGCAGGATACACTTTCTTCTCAAGTGCACACGGAACATTTTCAAGAATAGATCATATACTAGGCCACAACAAGGGCCTCAGTAAATTGAAAAAGATTGAAATTGTACCAACCAGCTTCTCAGACCACAAAAGGTATGAAAGTAAAAATAAATTATGCAAAGAAAATAAAAAAGCCCCCAAACACATGGAGGCTTAATAACATGCTCGTAAATAACCAATGGATCAATGACCAAGTAAAAACAGAGATCAAATAATGCATGGAGACAAATGACAACAATAATTCAACACTACAAAATCTGTGGGACACAGTGAAGGCTGAGTTAAGAGGGAAGTATATTGTAATACAGGCCTACCTCAGGAAAGAACAACAATCCCATATGAACAGTCTAAACTCATAGTTAATGAAATTAAAAAAGAAGAATAAATGAGGCCCAAAGTCACTAGAAGGAGGGATATAATAAAGATTAAAGCATAAATAAATAAAATTGAGAAGAATAAAACAATAGAAAGAATCAATGAAAGCAGGAGCTGGTTCTTCAAGAAAATAAGCAAAATAGAGAAACCCCTAGTCAGACTTATCAAGAAAAGAAGGGAGTCTACACACATAAACAGAATCAGAAATGAGACAGGAAAAATCACTACAGACACCACAGAAATACAAAGAATTAAGAGAGAATACTATGAAAAATTACATGCTAACAAACTGGATAACCTAGAAGAAATGGACAAGTTTCTAGAAAAATACAACCTTCCAAGGCTGACCCAGGAAGAAACACAAAATCTGAATAGACCAATTACTAGCAATGAAATTGAATTGGTAAACAAAAAACTACCTAAGAAAAAAATTCCTGGACCAGATGGTTTCACTGCTGAAATTTATCAAACATTTAGTGAAGACCTAATACCCATCCTCCTTAAAGTTTTCCAAAAAATAGAAGAGGGAATACTCCCAAACTCATTCTATGAGGCCAGCATCATCCTAACACCAAAACCAGGCAGACACCACAAAAAAGAAAATTACAAACCAAAATCCCTGATGAACATAGATGCAAAAATACTCAACAAAATACTAGCAAACCGAATTCAAAAATACATCAAAAAGATCATCCATCATGATCAAATAGGATTTATTCCAGGGATACAAAGATGGCACAATATTAGAAAATCCATCAACATCATCCACCACATCAACAAAAAGAACAAAAACCATGATTGTCTCTATAGATGCTGAAAAAGCATTTGACAAAATTCACCGTCCATTCATGATAAAATCTCTCAACAAAATGGGTATAGAGGGCAAGTACCTCAACATAATAAAGGCCATATATGGCATACCCACACCCAACATCATATATATACATACTTAACAGTGAGAAGCTGAAAACTTTTCCTTTAAGATTGTGAACAAGACAAGGATGCCCACTCTCTCCACTTTTATTCAACATAGTACTGGAGGTCCTAGCCATGGCAATCAGACAACACAAAGAAATAAAAGGCATCCAGATTGGCAAGGAAGACATTAAACTGTCCCTGTTTGCAGATGACATGATATTGTACATAAAAAACCCTAAAGAATCCACTCCAAAACTACTAGACCTAATTTCTGAATTCAGCAACATTGCAGGATACAAAAATTAATACACAGAAATCAGTTGCATTCCTATACACTAACAATGAATGAGCATAAAGAGAAATCAGGAAGACAATTCCACTCACAATTGCATCAAAAGAATAAAATACCTAGAAATAAGCCTAACTAAGGAAGTGAAAGACCTATACTCTGAAAACTATAAGATACTCATGAGAGAAATTAAAGAAGATACCAATAAATGGAAACACATATCATGCTCATGGATAGGAAGAATTAATATTGTCAAAATGGCCATCTTGCCTATAGCCATCTACAGATTCAATGCAATCCCTATCAAAATACCCACAGCATTCTTCAAGGAACTAGAGAAAATCATTCTAAAATTCATATGGAACCATAAAAGACCCTGAATAGCCAAAGCAATGCTGAGAAGCAAGAATAAAGGTGGGGGGATTAAGCTCCTTGACTTCAAGCTCCACTACAAAGCCACAGTAATCAAGACAATTTGGTACTGGCATAAGAACAGACCCATAGACCAATGGAACAGACTAGAGAGCCTAGATATAAACCCAAGCATATATGGTCAATTAATATACCATAAAGGAGCTATAGATATATAGTGGAGAAATGACAGCCTTTTCAACAACTGGTGTTGGCAAAACTAGACAGCTACATTCAAGAGAATGAAACTGGATTATTGTCTAACCCCATACACAAAAGTAAACTCAAAATGGATCAAAGACCTGAATGTAAGTCATGAAACCATAAAACTGTTAGAAGAAAACATAGGCAAAAATCTCTTGAATATAAACATGATCAACTTTTTTCTGAATGCATCTCCTCAAGCAAGGGAAATAAAATAAGAAATCAACACATAGGACTACATCATGCTAAAAAGCTTCTGTACAGCAAAGGACACCAGCAGCAGAACAAAAAGGCATCCTACAGTATGGGAGAATATATTTGTAAATGACATATCTGACAAGGGGTTAACATCCAAAATATATAAAGAATCCACAAGCCTCCATACCCAAAAAGCAAATAACCTTATTAAAAAATGGGTGGAGGATATGAACAGACACTTCTTCAAAGCAGCAATTCAGATGGCCAAAAGGCACATGAAAAGATGCTCCATATTGCTAATTATCAGGGAAATGCAAATAAAAACCACAATGAGATATCACCTCACACCCATTAGGATGGTCAGTATTGAAAAGACTAAGAACAACAAATGCTGGCAAGGATGTGGAGAAAGGGGAACCCTCCTACACTGCTGGTGGGAATGTCAACTAGTTCAACCATTGTGGAAAGCAGTATGAAGGTTCATCAAAAAACTAAAAATAGAAATGCCTTTTGACCCAAGAATTCCACTCCTAGGAATTTACCCAAAGAATATAATTTCTCAGATTCAAAAAGACATATGCACTCCTATGTTTCTTGCAGCACTATTTACAATAGCCAAGATATGGAAGCAACCTAAGTGTCCACCAGTAGATGAATGGATAAAGAAGAGGTGGTACATATACACAATGGAATACTATTCAGCGATAAGAAAGAAACAAATCCTACCATATTCAAAAACATGGATGGAGCTGGAGGGTATTATGTTCAGTGAAATAAGCCAGGCAGAGAAAGACAAGTAAATGATTTCCCTCATCTGTGGAGTATAACAGAAGCAAAACTGAAGGAATAAAATAGCAGCAGACTCACAGACTCCAAGAAGGGTCTAGCAGTTACCAAAGGAGAAGGGTGGAGGAAGGTGGATGGGGAGGGAGGGAGAAGGGGATTGAGGGGTATTATGATTGACACACATAGTGTTGGGGGGAACATGGGGAAGACAGTGTAGCCCAGAGAAGGCAAATAGTGACTCTGTGGCATCTTACTACATTGATGGGCAGTGACTGCAATGAGGTATGGGAGGGGACATGATAACATGGGTGAATGTAGTAACCACATTGCTTTTTCATGTGAAACCTTCATAAGAATGTATATCAATAATACCTTAATAAAAAATAAATAAATAAAAGAAGTAATTAAGGTAATTAAGTAATTTTCTAGTATTAGCAATGCCTGTGCAATATTTGGGAAATGCTTATACTAAGAAGGGTATTTGTTGTTTATCTGAAATTCTTACTTAACTGGGTTTCTTGTATTTTATCTGGCAACTTCCTTCCTGGAGTAGGGTGGGCCCCTAATTCAACATGACTGGTATCCTTATAAGAAAGGCGAGATTTGGACACAGAGACACACACACAGGGAGCACACTCTGTGAGGGCCGGAGTTATGCTTCCACAAGCCGAGGAACTACCGGAATGCAGGAAAGAGGCTTCCTAGGACACAGAGAGGACTGTTCAAATCACTCATTTTGTTGTTATGTTGTTAGGGCAGCCTTAGAAAATGCACACACACACCAAATCAGCATTCTATGGTCCTTTTTTTTCATTACTCTGGTCACAGGAACCGGTCTCTGGAACCACTGATTTGGCCAAAGCATGCCTTGTACCCCAGTCTTATCCAACCCCATCCCAGGCCTGAGTACTCCAGATGCTCACTGTGGCCCAGCAGAATCCCCAGTCACTGAGGTACAGAGCAGCTCATCAGTCCAAACACCCAGGGCAGGTCCCCAGTGGTGCCCAATCCTGTGGCAGTGAATCTACCCACCAGCCAAGATGCTCACCCATTGCCTCGCTCGGGACCTGTCTGCCGGTGTTCTTTTAATCACCAGCCCTTCCTCCTTAGGTTATTCCAAGTGTGCCCTCTCCAGACTTCAGTCTATCAAGGTTGGTCTGTGAGCTCTTGTTCTCAGCCATCTGTATCCTTGACCAAGTGACTTATCATTGAAGTAGAAATACAATAAAATATGTATTTGAGAAATATTATATCTCTTTTCTTTATCAAAAAAGTACAAATCGAAAGATAAATAAACTATAAGAGGATAACCAAAGAGCAAAGCACTTATGTATAATATTGAGTAAGTTCTGTCTGAAATTTTGAGAAAGTACATAGGTCATTTTCTAAGTCAATCCTATGAAGTTTGAAAATGAGATGCAACACTTTCTGGTTGAATATCAAGTTAGGCTAATTCCAAACACATTAAACAGATTTTTCTCAAAATGCGGTCCACTAAACCTTCATCAGCTTGTTGCCATGGCAATGACCCAGGTTCCACCTTAGAGCTACTGAATCATTCAGACTCCTGTGGGAGGGACCCAGGAATTTGCCCAGAGATGCCTGTGCATATTAGAATTTGACTTTTGAAATGATTTACAGTGTGTTGATGGTTAGCTAAAACTCCAAACCTGCCACTCCCTTTCCACATTTTTTACATATTGGATTGTTTTCTAGTACCCAATCAAATAGCTGCAGTCTTAAGATCTAAAGCTGCCATCCTGTATCTCTCCTAGGAGTTCTCTGCTTCTGCAGAGGTTGCATCACGGATGTGAGAGGGCCCCAGACTTCAGGACAGTGGCCCTGATGGGAGTTGGTATGCAGTGATCAAATGAGTAATGAATAAAGGAAATACTATTAAACATGTTTACTTAGGGGCCCCAGGTTAAATTTATGATAATTGCCTATAGGGCTCTGAATGTGTATAATATAAATGCATAAAATTTCATTAAACTTTTTTTATAAAAGAAGAGGTAGCTATCCAGGTGAACCAAATTAGTACAGGGAGAAATTCCTTAGGTCCTTACTCAGTTCTGGCCATGCAACGTTTAAATGAAAAGAAACTAATACCTCAAAAGGAAAAAGCATTTTATAGCTCTCTTTCCCTCAGAAAATTACAACAGCAAGTAAAATGTGACAAAGAAATACTGACAATATTAAAATAATTCTATTTATCATTCAAAAAGCAATGGATCTATTCTTAGGCACAAAACAATATATTTGCAAATGTTCCATATTTTTACATGTAAATCAGTGAAATAAAACAATGCTTCAGAGAAGGGTAGACCTAAATTTGAGGTGACAGAATTATTTTCAGATATTAACAAGAACAGATGAAGCATGAGCTCTTTTCATGGGTTTAAATAAGCATATCTCCACCCCCTTAAATCAGAGTGACAAGCTGCTCAGTCCCTATAAAATCATACACTCCAAAGTTAGACATCAATTCAAGGTATTATTGTGCTTATGACTGTGCTGTTCACACATAGGAATGTAAACCTCTGACTACACATAAGTCATGAGCTGCTTTGGGAGTAGTGAGGGGTGTTCGCACCGCCATCTGTGGTCTCTGATTCCCCCGTCTTCTGTCTAACTGTGCAGAGGAAGCATTCGGCAGCCTGGTCAAAATTCAGATTGGGATTCCTGAGCCACCAGATGTTTACAGACCACACTTAGAGCAGGAGGGCTCTGATCTGGAGTCCTTGTGTGAGAAATAAAAGAACAAGCAGAGAAACTAAAGGGGACAAAATGAAGGAAAACGACCTTTACTGAGTCCCTGCTAGGTGCCAAACAGAGGGTGATGGGCTTTGATTCACAAATTGCTGCACAATCCATTCTAACTGATGTCAGGCTCAAGTGCAGCCTCCACAAGTCAAAAGACAGAGGCAAATTCAAGGAGACAGCTAGCCATCCTCAGCGTGTTTGAAACCGTAAAGCAGACCTTGACAGGAAGGTAGAAGGAAAGTATTATGTAAAAAGTAACAAGATTGAGTTTAAGACTAAAAACCATACTAGGCAGTGGATAAAAATAAATTGTCTTCTACAGTCATGATTAAATGTCCCGTGCTTGCCCTATCATAAGAATCATCTGGTGCATTTGCCAAAGTAAAACCCTCAAGCTCCACACACCGACCTGCTGAATCAGTCCAGGTTGACTCTGATCATTCTTCTAATCTATGAGTTCAAAAAATACTGGGTTTTTCTTTTGTTTTACTTTTAGGAATTTTGAATATTTAAAGCTGAAATATTATCCAATAGGCCTGAGGAATAAGACATGATAGAATAGAACACATGAGGCCAGTAAGGCCCCCACAGCTCCAGGGGCCTGTCCCAGGTCCCCCAGACAGTTTCCGTGGAGCCAACACTTGTCTCCATGTCTCCAGAGGCCAGACTCAGTGCATCATGACCACAAAACCAAATAAAATCATTTTAAAACAGAGAACAGTAATCAGGACGATTATCTTATTGGGACTGAGTCATGATTTATTCTGTACAGGGACACAGTATTAATCTTGCCGAAGATACAAAAATTAACAAAATAAAAATCCCTCCAGCTCTTACTTAGATCTCTGAGGACCAGATGTCATCCGCTTGACAGATGTAGTCAAGATTCTGGTACCCAGTATTTGCCCCTCCTCACTTACAGAAAATACCTGGATCAAACTAATTTTCCATGCCCTATGCTTTATCAAAGCAGAATTCACTCCACCTCCTGCCCCCCAGTCACTGACTATCAAATCCCCAGTATCTGGAAGACAATTTCTGGATATTAATGAGAACAATAAAGGAGAGAAATAGGTCCTCAGAAAGCTGACAGACAAAAGGGAAAAACAAATCTACAGTGTATTTTTATTGCCATCTATTTGATACATACTCCAGTGTTTATTTCTTTTGGTGCATCTTAATGGGTAGTTCATTACTGATAAAGCAATCATGGGTGCTCAGTGGGATTCTTTTCCATTGGTTGGGAAAAATTAAGTTTTCCAATGGGGAATTTCCTATTTTATCTTTATTTACTGCATTCTCCCTTTCTGTAGTTCCTCGTCTGGGCTAATCAAGATTATCATCAATACTTACTTTCCATAGTACAAATATAGGCATGCATTTATTCATTTGCACATTCAGCAACACAAAATGTTTTTGACAACTCCAGAAGTACTGAAGATAGAGGGAAATGGCTGACAGTAGTCACAGTGATTAACATTTATTGAATGTTTAGTAGGAGCCAGACAATTTTCTAAACATTTTCCAAATACTGACTCATTTAATCTTCATAAATAACTCTATAAAGAGACTGAGACAAGAAGTTAAGCAACATGCCCAAGTTCACTTAACCCAATAAGTTGGTGTTTAAGCCCAGACAATCTGACTGAAAGTACATCTCAGGGCAGTATTTGTCTAACAGACATTTTGTATGTTCCTAGGAAACAATGTGTTCTGATGGAAAAGGCACTGGCTTTGGAGTCTGGCAGATGTAAGTTCAAATCTTGTCTCTGCTACATACTACTTATATCCCCTTGGATAGGTTACTTAAAATCACTAGGTCTGGGTTTCCTCACCTGTAAAGTAGGATCAGTATCTACTGGGCAGAGTTTTGGAGATAATTAGAAGCAATGTATGAAAAGAATACAGGACAATGCCTAGTTTATAAGCAAATAGACATAGCTGTTATGATTTTTTATAATAAAAATAGATATTTTGATGACTTAAGGTTGCACATCAACTTTTAATGTAATATAAATTATGTGAGATAAGAAAGATAATAACTTTGAATATCTACCCATGTATTATGCATACTGTGTATTTCATAGTATATATTTGACATCAATCTAGATGTAAAATTCAGTGTTACCCAACAGAAGAGAGAAAGTAAATTACACATGACTTGGAATATTATATGAAATTGTGAATGTCGTGATTTCTTTGTTGGCTTCATTTTCCACATATTCAATATTCAATAGAATTACTAGCTCTTAATATATCCACTTGAAGAATGCTTATACGTAAAATCTCATTAATGTATCTTTCAAAATTCTTTCATTGCAGGCATAACTTGCTAGCATGAAACTTTGTAGACAGTGTAGGTAGGAACATGTTTAAGAAAAAAGTACAGGGTAGGGAGGGATCAGATCATGGTAGTTAAGCTACTGGTAATTTTGTAGTTAACATTTTGTGAGTTTCTTACCTAAGATTTGCAAATTCATAATCTAGATAAGATGTATGCTATCAGAATGACGTTTTAAAATACAAAAAAAGTGGATATAATGGTTTTTTCCTACTTAAAGGAATTATCAAGGATTCATTCATACTGCAAATGTCTTTTTTTTTTCCTCAGCATTTAGGCTATTTATTCCTTACTAGTGAGTGGGGGGAGCAGAAACTGGCCTTTCACTCTTTGAGTCTCTCTAGTTAAGTGCACACAGGGATTCTTGATGACACAGTGGCCTCACTGGCATTCCAGTTCCAGCACTGGGGTCCCTATGTTCATACCCTGCTTTGACGGTCATCGGTCCTGCTTGAGTAATCTTGCTCTTGCCAGTTCTCTGGGGCAGTGCTGTCTCCTAAATCCCAAATGGTGCTGCTCTGGTCTAGGGTTTCTAGTAAAAGAACTGTGAACTCTCCCATCCCATACAGACTGAGACACACACACACACATACACACACACACACACACACACACACACACTTCTAAGGACTGATCTCAAAGACATAATAGTATAAAAAGCAAATTACACAGAACTAGGTAGTATGATTTCACTTCTAAAGAAAAAAATATACTATATTTTGCATATAAATACACACATACTCATGTAAAAAAATTAAAAGGGGGTTGAAAGAATCCCAGATTCATGGTGACAAGACACTCTAATTTTATCGTAATATTTTATTCCTTGGGGAAAACAAGATTGGAAGCAAATATCACCAAATATTATTAACATTTATTAATTATGGAGAATGGAAAAATAGGTACTTGTTATTCTTCATAATTTCTATGTTTTTAAAAACATCTTATAGGAGAAGACTAAAATAAGCCACTATACAAATTACATCACAGGTATGGTTGAACTTTAAAATGTTCAACTGGACAGCAAAAACGATTTTGAGAAACAGTTCTTTTCTTTTTGAAAACTTACTTGTTCTCCAATGTGATGAACAGGGAAATGAATCACTTAGAAGCATAAAGGTTAGTAAGAATAATTTAGTTGTTATGAATTAGAATTAGTGATTCTTTCTGTACTAGATATAATTTACTAAACAAATTAACAGCAGATCATAGGCCACAGCAGTGACTTAGAAAGAAGAGAAGCATTCAACAGGAATTTACGCAACTAATAAAAAGCATTAAAAAACATTTTTACATAGTGACGGTTATTGCGTCTCAGAAGAAAGTAACTGTTCTGTCTAGCAAATAGCTCCCAGACTTTTCGATATGGTGGGGCAGGACTAGTCCCAGAATACAAATGCTTGCAAATCTCAATTTAGTATACACCTTTTGGTGGTTCTGGGTGGCTCTGCCTCCCCCCATTTTTCTTAAGAGCAGTCAGTTGCAGTGCCAAGCGGAGCCCGCTGAGTTCTGTCTGATTCATGGTGGGGTTTTTTGCCCTCATCCTCTGGTGGAACACAAATGAACAGCAAAATCTCAAAAGGGAAAAAGAATAGGAAGGGCAGAGATAATCAAACCACATAACCATTCCCTGAACAACAACATTTATTGTCCATCTCTATTTCATGGGACTTATTTCAATAACTAGAAGCTTGTTTATAATAAAAGAATAACTTTGTTCATATTAACTGGGGTTCTTTGAATTAAATTACAGAAAAAAAAACAGCTTCTCAAGATAAATCAGGGTTCAGATTGAAAGCGCTTTCAACCAAGCAATTTTTACAGCCTTGACTTTGCTATTCATATTCTAATAGCATAAATTAGCTGAGGCTTCAGCTCTCTTCTCTTATTCTAGTCAAGCTCTTCTGAATAACTCAAATACATAAATTATTTGTGATTGATTCTTAGAAAACAATAGAGGGTAATGTAATATTACAATGTGAAAGAGGAAATATCTAAGGAAAATACATCCCTGCTTTAGTCTAAACTGTTGCATAGCTCAGATTTTACTTTTAAAGATTTCCATGAAACATTAAACATTAAAACTTACTGTATTTTTACATTAATGTATTTTTGCTAATCCCACGAGTCAAGACCAGTACAAGGATGAATTCAAATGTAGGGGAAAAATAGTAAATGAATAATTGAATTCCCAGCCCAGATCTGTGCCACACACTACAAGTATGATCTTTGGCAACTCTGTCTTTCTTCCTCTCCTTTTTTTCCTTCAGCAAAATAGGCATTATAAAACCTCTTTTGCTGACCTTACTACTGTTAAGAGGTTCAAGGGTAACAATGTACGGGAAGTGCTTTGGAAACTATTAAGCCTTAGACAAATTTAAAATACACTACTCTCCTATAGATTTAAATAAAAATAGATGAAAGGGTGGGAATAAAATATTTCCATGTAGGGAAGACTGGGAATTTTCCCTTCTCTCCTATGCCTCTTTTCATTGCAGAACTTCCTGCCACGTAGGATGGCTTTATTCCTCCTTTTACCTCACGCAAGGGATGACTCCAAAGATGGTTTTCAGGGGGCAAGGGAGCAACATGCTGTACAGTTTCTTTGACATGCTGTTAAAAAGTCCCCAGTTCCTGGACCCGAGCACTGGTCCTCTCAGTATTATGTCTCCCACTCCCATCTAGGACCACCCTCCTCACTAGGACCCAAGGGCTCAGAAACTCCAGCCATTCTGGTAAGAAGCATGTGCATGTCAAGAGTTGAGATTATTCTCTGAAATGTTGCAGAAATCTCAGTTGAGTCCATTTTGTACCCTAAGTTTTATTATGGGAACCTTATCTCCAGAACATCAGAATGAAAAGGAGAGAAGAGAAGGACAGAAAGAGTAGATATACATGGCGGCGACAGCAGGCATAAGGATGGAGTGAGGGGAGGAAAGCATAATAAGGACACTAAGGGTGAGGGAAGCCCAGGTCAGAAGCAAGAAGTTAAGGGCAACAGAAAAGGAAGTAGGTAGCTCAACCCTAGGATCTTTGGTGAGACAGGAAAGAGACATTCAAGGGGCTAGTTTGGAAATCAGGAGTGTATTTTGCTGGGCACAGGTCCTAAGTCCCTGGCCGTCAACCGTACCCCACTTCCCAGTCTCATCTCTGCCTCTTTGAAACATCTATTCAGGGTCCTGAAGCTGGAAGTAATCCGTGTGCTACCAAAGGGAAGCAAAGAAGTGAAGAATCTATCCCCATGCTTGCAGGGCACCATGGGCATTCTGGGTGTGGGTAAAATTATAATGTTTCCAGAATAACTCACCTGGCTTTAGTACATCTGCATATCAGTAGGCATTCAGAGGTGGAAAGAAGTATGGCTTTAGTGCATTTGCATCATTCCTCAGGGGTGGAGAGAAGTTCATCTCCATATCAATGGGTAATTACCTGGGCAATGGAGGGCTTACCTGTACCTGAGTGGTGAGGGGGAGGGCCGGTTTTGCTTCTGCTGGAGCAGGAAAGAGAGACAGCCTGGGACTGCAGTTTGTGAGCAATAAACAAATTTTAAACTTTATTTCTCCCTTTGACTGATTTCAGTTTTTAGAGGAATTCTGCCCCAGGACTTCCTTTCCCCAGACTTACACTGGGTTACCAGTTCCTGCAAAGCTGTTAGAACTTCATCAGCAGCCTTTTTAGTAAACAGCAGGCTAAACAGACTGTGGGTTTCTCTAGAAAGCTGGTTATTATTCATAAAATTATGTCAGCTGAAAAATGCACCCAAACTTTGAGTTAACAAATTTACCCCTAAACTCAAAAACGTTGAAAAGTACAAAAATAAATGGCTGTCTGCTGGTGTATCAAAATGGGAGATAGAGGACAAATATGAATCTTTTTCCTTTTTGCAATAATTTAAAAATCATTGCACTCTACTGGTAGTTTATGGTTCTATCCAAACTGATTTTGTTCAGTGCAAAACTCCAGAGGATTTTTTAAAACAGAATTTAAAGAAGAATCTACCCTCAAACTATGTTTATTTTTGCATTCTCAGTTCCTGGCAAAAGGTTATTAGGTCTTTACCAGCTCTTCTCGTAAACTGGCAACTAGATTTGGCAATTATGGGGACATGCTAGTCATGGAAGATAGGCTGGTACAGACATTGTCACAATGACTGTCTGACATCTTTCATTTTCCTTTTTATGCCAAATACAGAAAAAGAAAAGACTTAACAAAAATGTGTAGGCTGAATGAATAAAAAGGGAGGACTAACTAGTGATAAAAGAGATAAATCAAGGAAAAACATAACTTAAAAATGAAGGTAGGTTTTCAAAGCCATATTGATAAAAGATTCCCTTGGTCTGTCTTTATACATGGCCCTCGTGCTTCCGATGCACATCCAACGTATTTCCATATCCATTTTCACAAACCTTCTCAAGGTTGTTTTTAATAACTAACATTTATTGACTGCTTTTTTGTGGAAGGCGCTGTGTTAAGTGCTTGGCATTCACTGTCTCATTTGAAACTCACAACAGCTCCTGGAGGCAATTTTATGCTGATCATCTTTTGACACATGAGGACAGTCAGTCAGTCATAAGGAGGTGAATGAGCGAGCGTGCCTCAGGTTAAGGGAGGGGTGGGAGAGGACTGTGATCACAATTTGAAATTTATATAAAATGGCCTTATATCTGAAAATATTTAAATAATTCAAGAAGAACTAGAAAACTTAAATATTACTGAAACTACTTAAGAAATGCTATCATAGTTAAAACTTTATCTAAGAAATTATTGCTGTGCTATACAAATTATTCTAGAGTATTAAAAAATGATCCATTCTTTATTTGAGGTCAATATCTTAATACCAAAATGTGACAAGAGGACTTAAAGAAAGGAAAAAATACCAGCCAATTTCACTTACAAATATATATGCAAAAATTCCAAACAAAATATTAGCAACCTAAATCCAGCAATGTACATAAAAGATAAAACATTATGACCAGGATGGATTTATCCTATGAATCCAAATGGTTCACCATAAGACAGTCAATTAATATAACTCACCAGTTAGTAAATTAAAGGCAAAACTCATATGATCATTTCAAAATAATGAAAATAATTTGTTTAATATCTATTAATTTTTAAAAGATCCTAGCAAGGGATAAAAAGGGAACTCTTTTAATCTGATAAAAATAATTAGCAATTATCAATGTACTTTATGGTAAAACATTAAAGCTCTCCTCCTGAGATCAAGAAAAAAACAACATATTTACTGTCATCACTTCAGTTCAACATTTTACTAGAGGTCCTGACCAACGCAGTAAAGATGGAAATGAAATACAAATATAAGAATTAGGAAGGCATAAAATTGACATTATTTATAGATTGTCTCTAATCTATACAGAGATTGTCTTTTTGTCTCTGGAAAACTCAGAAGGATTTACAAATAGCATATTAAAATTAATAACTTCCTGAAAAATAGTCATATAAAAATAAACTAAGGTATATTTATTAGCAACCTATAAAATATATTTACATGTATTTTCAAATACTTTAAATATGCATTTTTCAGAATGAACTTTAACAATTTCTTAGCCACAATTCAAAAAAATAAATCATTAAATAAATTCAATCTTACAATAAGTTCCCTCATTTTTGATAGGGATAAAGAAGCAGTTATTCTATTCTATTAAACTTATTATTATCTTTATTCTATTCAAATGAAGTTCAAATGAATTATATGTTCAGCAATACTAGAAAGTGGACTAAGCCACATTTGACTTTGAGTTTCTCAAAGATAGAGATAAACTTCGGGGTAGGTTCCCTTTAAGAAATATCCAGTGAGAGAAAATGGATTTAATTCACAGCAAAAAGAGAGGGAGAGAGTATGCTGACAGAGGAAATATACATTTAATTCTCAGGGAGAGTAAATGCTGGAATTTGGCCACAGCGGTTTTTTAAAAGTAAATTAAAATAAAACAAAACAGGAGGGTGTAGCGAACAGGCCAACAGCCTCAGGGGCAAGTGGCAGAAGCACAGGTCCTTGCAGCTTTGTGGGTTAATTTTCCTTAGCGTCTAGCACACTGGGGACACACTTGGTGGAAGGTGAATATTTCAGCCCCTCAGTTGCCAGGATATGTTTTCTATTTAGTTCACTCCCGTTTCCTTTGCCCTTTCCTGCCGCATTTTTATTATCAGTGTGTATTACTCTGTTTCACAACTGGGTCAAAAATAAAGCTTCTTGTGTTTAATTAAACACTGAGCTAACGCACGTTGGCAGTCATTTCTATTTAGAAATTTACATTTACTGTATTTGGTCTGTCCTCTCCAACCTTACAACACAGGGTTTGCAAAAGGAATTATGAAAACTTTACATAATATTTGCCCATAAGAATATAACTGAATACCAATGGTAGCATTTTATAGCTAAAAGCAAACTAGCCTTAGGAGAAGAGCATGAGAGACTAGCAGATAACTTTCCTGTCCTTTTTTTTTTTTTCTGAGAGAAACTGAAACAACAGAACAATCTGTGCTACATACATAATTAAAACAGATGTTCTCAATCTCAATTTTCATAGCTAATTTTGACAGCTAAAGAAATTGTGCTTGTCTTTTGTATAGTCACCTACTTTCTCTCAAATGTATCCTTTCTTTTTTCATCGCCCACTAGGATTGCTCAGAAAGAAAGGGGTGATGTGATGGAGGGTATTCATGCCATAGCAAGAGCTCCGTCATATTATTTGTAGGTCAGTGAATGTGACGGGCATAACAGAAATTGACCAGAAAATCATTCTAAGGTTCACACAGTATAAGCATTTTTATGTGCTCCTAACTTTGCAGATCAGTTTTCATGGTTCTGTGGGGTCTCCTGTGATGGAAGCCAAGCTGACCACATTAAACAATAAAAAAGGAACTGCTGATAAGGCCTTCCCTTAGTCAACCCAGCCTTTGAAAGCATTGCTTTTTTTTTTAATCAGAATAACATGTACAGAAATCTGCTACATTTGATGATACAGGCCAGGTGACTTATCTGCAAGGGCGGAATCTGATATACTCCTCCATGTATGTGTCTGAAAATAGGAAGCACATGCCCCAATAGCAAAGCCTTCCCTTTTCAAAGCATGTTCTTCTTGGTCTCCTGTCCTTCAATTCTTCTCGACTGGGGGTGCTTCAGACAGGAAAAGAAAAGAGCATCCCTTCCTGTAAGTGGTCCCAGCAGCCTGGAAACCACAAACCTTAGAAACCACAGAGAAATGAGAGAACTCTCTTCCTGTTCTGTGGGGAAGCTTAGTATTTTCAGACCCACATCAAAAAACTCTCTGGCCCCTAAATTCTCTTCTGACAATCTGCCAGCACCAGATCCTCAAAAGACCCACTTGGGGGGCTCCAGGCAGGAGCCAGCTTTACTCTGAATGACTCCAGATTTGCTTCCCACCCTGAGGAGGGAACAGGTGGTAGACCAATGCTGCAGGTACTGCCCAGCCCTTTGATGGCTCTTGACCTGTTCCATCTCTCCTACTTTCCTGCTCCTCTGTTAGAGGAGCTCCAGTCCTGCAGCACAGTTTGGGGAATACCTTTAGGGAACTCCAGACCGCCCAGCATCCAGAGTAACTCTGGTCCCTTCATAATTACTCTTGGATCCTTGAACAACTCATTCAAAGCCACCCGATGCCCAGTCTAGATAATGGTAGCATTCTCCGCAGGGAGCCCAGTGTGGCATGATCCAGTCCAAGCACTGCTACTGTCTCCTCTGTCTTGGTAGTTGTCCTGTCCTGCCATGGCCCAGGGGGCAACACTCCAGGCCCTCGCTATTACCCACAAGCCTTGGCCATGTTTGAGGCAGGGTCATGAAGAGCAGGGAGAGGACTAGGCAGGCCTGAGTTGCAGCTGGGTGAATTCACGCAGTCTTAGTCAATTCCCCAGAGGAGTGAAGGCAGAAATAGGAAGCACAAAGTCTAAGGGGGAGATAAAGCTCATTCTGATCTATGGACTGCACTGGGGGCCTGGGTCCTGGTTAAGGTGGTTTCCGGGTGGGAGACAGGCTTATATTTCTCACTGGGTAGACAGCAATGGATTGGCTCAAGGGAAGTCAAATAGAGTTGGGGTTCCAGGATAGGGCTGGAGTCTGTTCCCAAGGAGAGGAGGCAGGGAGTAGGAGCCAAGCTGAATAGACTGGAATGCAGGGGAAGGGAGGGGCAGTGTGCTCATCTCTGCAAAGAAATGCTGAACAAAGCAGATTTGTGCAGAAATTCACACATAGAGCATGTTCAGTGAAGGCTGACCAGGAAAGCTGTGGGTGCGGTGGGTCTGCAGCTAAGGGGGGCTTATCTACAACTCATGACCTCCAGGGCTGAAGGCTTCGCAAACATCCTACCAGGGTCTCTAAAGCACTGCCCAACTTGACATTCATAGATTAGGAGGTAGTGGCTCTGATGCCCTCAATACCTTTTGTGTAAAATACTATGCTGGATTTTTTATGTACATTTTCTTTAATCCTTACAAACTTTCAAACAGTGGGGAAACTGACATTAACTCTACCCATCCCTAGTCTCAGCTCAAAAGTCACTTTGCCTCAGAGCAGACTTTCGAAGCCCATAATCTAAATTCACTTTCCCTATTAAACTCAATCTCATCTTCTACTTTATCTAATGTCACCCAGTATAGATGGTAATTTGATATTCATGAGAGTGATTAACGCTTTTTGTTAGCATACACTGTGTTCATTTTATCTACTAAATGTGTCTCCACAGTTTCTGGCATGCAGACTCCCTGAAAGCGTGTTTGTACCCTTGAATTCAAGGAAGGGAATTCAGTGAACGAACCAATGAAGTGCATGTGACCCACAGAGATTTTGTGGGTTCAGTTTCACTCTACGGACTTATGGCCACTGCACAAACTCATGTGTCTAAAAATCAGAATGACAACCATGAACACATAAATACAATTGTCTTAAAATAAAATTTAACAATATTAGGTTTTTATTAAAATCTGGCAATCAAATGGCAGGTGAGTTATATTTTACTTCTCTGCAAGACTTCCAACAAAACAGAACAATCAGAAATATGTACATGTGGAACTCACATGCCTCAACACCCAAAAAGCAAATGACCCAGTTAAAAATGGGTGGAGTATATGAACAGACACTTCTCCAAAGAAGAAATTCAGATGGCCAACAGGCATGTGAAAAGATGCTCCATGTTGCTAATTATCAGGGAAATGCAAATAAAAACCACAATGAGATTTCACCTCACACCAGTTAGGATGGCCAACATAGAAAAGACAAGAAATGCTGGCAAGGATGTGAAGAAAGGGGACCCCTCCTACACTGCTGGTGGGAATGTAAACTAGTTCAACCATTGTGGAAAGCAGTATGGAGGTTCCTCAAAAAACTAAAAATAGAAATGCCATTGTCCTGGGAATTCCACTCCTAGGAATTTACCCAAAGAATATAATTTCTCAGATTCAAAAAGACATATGCACCCCTATGTTTACTGCAGCACTATTTACAATAGCCAAGATATGGAAGCAACCTAAGTGTTCATCAGTAGATGAATGGATAAAGAGGTGGTACATATACACAATGGAATACTATTCAGCCATAAGAAAGAAAGAAATCCTACCATTTGCAACTACATGGATGGAGCTAGAGGGTATTATGCTCAGTGAAATAAGTCAGGAAGAGAAAGACAAATACAAAATGATTTCCCTCATTTGTGGAGTATATAAGGAAGCAAAACTGAAGGAACAAAATAGCAGCAGACTCACAGACTCCAAGAAGGAACTAGTGGTTACCTATGGGGAGGGGTGGGGGAAGGCAGGTGGGGAGGGAGGGAGAAGGGGATTGTGGGGTATCATGATTGGTGCACATGGTGTGTGGGGGGTCATAGGGAAGACAGTGTAACTCAGAGAAGACAAATAGAGACTCTGTGGCATCTTATTACACTGATGGACAGTGACTGCAATGGGGCATGGGGAAGGACTCGATAATAAGGGTGAATGTAATAACCAAATTGTTTTTCTTGTGAAACTTTCATAAGAGTGTATATCAATGATACCTTAAAAAAAAAAAAAAGAAATACGTACATGTGAAAAGCCAACTATCTGTACTCTTTTCCAGCATTTCCATACAGGAAAACTCCTAGAGAAATTGTAATAGATCTATGAGAAAAATAAATCTTCCTTCACAGCAGACAAGTTTAACTGAAATACAGGTTTCTTAACTATTGGACTTCTTCGGGACTTTAATATGAGACTACCCTTTACAATTCTGTGTGTGTGTGTATGTGTGTGTGTGTGTGTGTGTGCGCGCGCGCGCTGTGCTTGGAGGTTGGTTGGCATACTGATATTAAGCATATTCAGCTTTGGTTCTGGAGGCACCAATAGACCCCATTCCTCTCCTCCTATCTAGAACAGAGTTTGACAAGTTGATCCTTCATTCAGGTAAAATCACTATCAAGAAGCATCCTTTCTGCAGTGCATTAAATCCTGCCCTCTTAACCCTCGTTGGATAAATCCCAAACAAACAAATTACATAAGGCTGAGGAATAATACACAAGAGCTGGTAAACAAGACTCCACTCGATCATTCTACTGTCAGAATCCCCCCACATAGTACAGGCTTCTGCCTTTGAACACAGGTCTTCTAGCTCCGAATCTGGACTCCACTCACCAGCTGTTTCCATGGGATGGGCTGAGACTTTCTCAGGTTCCAAGCCACATGGCCCTTTCTGCTCCTCGTTATAGCGCGTCACGCTCCCCCGTGGTCGTATCACAGCTCCCTGGGCCTTCTCTCACCCGCCGGGCTCTCCTGGAGTTCCCCATGCCCTATGCCAGGGCTCCTCTTAGCTTTCTCCTAGCCGTGGGCAGAGGGGCTCAGCCCGCATTGCAGCACTTGCCAAAGCTGGTCTTCGGTTGTTCAGTGGCGTCTCAGCTTCCTCACCTCATGAGTTTCCTCTGCGTTTAGACTCATGGCTCAGCTTCTCTCTGCTGCTGGCACTTGTTTGGGAGCCTTTGGCTCAGGACTGAGGACACCCGCTGATGGCTGCACTTTGGGATTATCCTCCTCCACACCCCTCTGCCCAGCGTCCTCAACCTCACTGAGTGTTGAAGGGGGAAATGGCTGATCACAGCCCTGCTAGACTCACCATGCAGGGTGTTCCGTGGGTTCTCCTACGAACATCCTTCATGCACCTGTGTCTCCCCAGATGGCTACTCCCTTACTCAAGAGGTTTCCCCAAGTGCCTTCTTGATCCTAGGATGTTTCTACCCACAGAACAGGGCCTCTCAGGGAGCTGCTCAGTTGCACAAAATTTCTGCTGGCTGCACAGTTAAAGGAGATGAAAGCACCTTGAGGGGAGAGCATGTTAGATGTGCTGCGAGGTAGCTGTAGGTGGGGAAGCAAGACGGCAGTGAGCAGGAGCTCGTGTGTCCCCGTCAGTGTCTCCTGCACTGGTTGTCGGCACCATCAGGCCAGAAGCCTTCTCACTCACACCTATGCTCAGCCA
Source organism: Manis pentadactyla (assembly GCF_030020395.1). Taxonomy (NCBI): domain Eukaryota; kingdom Metazoa; phylum Chordata; class Mammalia; order Pholidota; family Manidae; genus Manis; species Manis pentadactyla. The sequence goes on along the minus strand of NC_080020.1, from coordinate 66,665,798 downwards.
CCAAATACCCAAGTGGACCAGATCTATGGCAGCATCCCTCCTTCCACGCCATCACTGCCTTTGTTTCCCTAGTTGTTTTTTGCCCAGACTGGTGAAAGAGCCTCCAAATAGATTTCCCTGACTTTGGGATCATTCTTTTCAAACCTTCCTCCTCAACGCTTTCAAAGTTCCTATTATAATCTCCCCCTTCTTGAAATGCCTTCTTGGTGCACCAAATTATCTTAGCTCGGAGCACACATGAGAACTACCTGGGTACTTTTCACAAAATTTACATTGTTTAGCTCTACCCATAACTGAGTGTATCAGGATCTCTTAGGCACAGGGCCTGAATACACATAGTTTGAAAAAAGATTCTGGGGAATCTGTTGCATCATCCCTGAAGAATCACCACGCTGGAAGGTGAAGGTTCAGCTCCTTTAGCACAACATTGAAAGACCTGAATGAGCTCACCTGGGTCAGCCTGCCTCATCAGCGATTCCTTTCTTTTCACCTTGGGATCCAAAGATACTGCCTGTTTTAAAACCAGTTTTCTAAACTGTTCTGCTGAGCCATGCCTCTGTGCCTGTGCTCTTATCCACCTGGCTACTGACAATATATCTTCTAGATCCAACTGAAAAAGCATTTCTGTAAAATCTTCCCTACCTTCCACCTCAGAGCTTCATCACCCCTTGCCCTGAGTATCCATTGTTTCTTGATCAAACCAAATCAGATACACTATCTTAGGTGCTTCTGATATTATCAAATGAGGTGAAATCTCAAAATTACCCTTAAAAAAATTCCTTAAATCACTCCGAAAGTTTTCTCTAAACAGACCTTGAGAGTAATTGTATATGTATGTGTGCATTTGAGTGTCTGTGTGTACAAAGAATATAACTATATAGTAGTGGTGTTTAAACACCAGTTACACTCAGCAGTGAGCTCATTATGGGCTTGTGGGGACAGAGGGCCTAGAAGAACAACAGATTCACATGTCCCAATCCACCCTCTTTCCAGGACACACAGTCACTAAAGGTAATGTTTAATCAGGGTTTCCCAAGAGTGTTCCACAGTGGGAGTAGGTAGTATTTTGAAAATCATTTTGTTTGGGAGATTCTGAGTTCAAGAATATTAAACAAACCCCCTTTTTAAAGCTTTGCCTTCAGCAGGAATAATCAAAAGGGAAAAAAATATGCCACATTTCCCAGGGTGATTTGATTATAGAATGCCATTTTAATACAACTAGCATTCTGAAGAATGCTCTGGAAAAACATCTGCCTTCCTCATTCCCCAAGGAAGCTGTAAATGAGGAGCCAAATGAGCCACAATCTTCTGGTTCTTAACCAAAAAGAAGCAGGGCAGCCCACATAACCTGGAGTGGCCTGCACCTGGGCCATCTTCTGAAGGGACCTTTCACTTGGGGATACAGAGAACAGCCGTCCTAAGAGCTGCTGCCAGGGTGTGGCTCCCCAACGTTTGAAGCAACCACCAGGAGAGGCCATGACACTGGGAAATTGCTGCATAGTACTGCCCTGATGGCAAGTTATTACTACAGAGCATTGTTTAGTAATCATTGCCAGTTATTTAGTAAAATGATTTGAATAGATATGTATGTTGTTTACAAACACAGTAATTTGCATTTATGGAGTTTTCTGTCAAGTTGAGGTATGCATTTATTTTGAGGATCTGGAAAGTTGGAGGGGGTGGAAAAGCATAACCAGCTATAGGTGTGCAGGAATGGTTTAACATGGACCACTCTCTGTAATGTCAAGTGCATCTGCATGACCAAGGGGATGGAATGAAGCTAAACTTTCAGGTGTCAGGAAATGCTTCTGTATAGAATCTGTGGCTAACATATGCCCTTCTAAAAAACAGGGTAAAAAAAAAAAAAAAAGGTTTAGTGGCCTAAAGGAAATTAGGCTAAACTTAAATTGATTTATGTTGTACTTAATTAACATTTTAATAAGAAGAGCAAATCCAAAGCACCATTTGAATATTAAACTCAGATAATGATGCTCTCATTGACTGATGTAGCAAAAAGATTGAAGAGCTGCATTTCAAGAATGCCATGTCCAGCTTGGCTCTGCTGGGAGCTACACGTACATAACCTTGGAAAAGTCATTTTTTTTTAACCTGTGCCAGAATATTTTTCATTTGCAAAATGAGAAAGTTGAACTAGTTGATCTCTAAGGTACCTTTTAATCCCAAAATTTTGTGACTATGAATTACGTGCTACTCAGATAAAGGAAGGAATCATGGAAATTCTACAGCTGGCACAATACTTTGAACTACTTTGACTTACTGAATTGGACTTCTTAAATAGGACTGATAGCTTCTAGTTAACTTTCTCCTTAATTTTTGTTTTAAAAAATTCAATTAAAATAGTAAAATGTAACAATAATCTTCTATGAAAATGTCCAAAAATAATAGATACAATGAAGAGGTCAGGATATAATGAGAAAAGTGTTTTATGCAGCAAATATAGTTTTCAAATCTTAGTTGATTTCTGAAAAAATTTCATTAGTGTCTGATATATAAAAAAACCCACATGAGGGCTCTGCCCTTTGTTGTAAAGCACCTGCCACCTAGGATCCAAAGAACAGGACTACTCTTCCCACAGATTTCTTTCCATTCTTCAAAACTTGCAAATATTTTGAGCCCATTTAGTTGTATTTGATCAAGTACTTTCATAGGACAGTTTTCTGATTTCTCCTACCTTGGAAAACTTGAAACAATAACTACCTTAACACCTTTCCTCTCTCTCCTTTTTTTATTAAGATATCATTGATATCATATTGTTCACTAAAGCAACATTGTGGTTACAACATTCACCCATATTATCAAGTCCCTCCACCCCCATCCCATTGCAGTCACTGTCCATCAGCGTAGTAAGATGCTATAGAGTCATTACTTCCTTAACACATTCTCTTGAAAGTAACTGTAAGAAGTGGTAGTCCTGTGCTATCAGTGGCTTTCTGGAAGTTATCTGGATACCTCTGGAACTGCAATATATTTCCCATAAAGTCACAAACATTGATATACTGTGAATTCATCAGTGACTTAAAACGGTAGGAATAAGTCTACAAAGTCAGCTTATGTCAGATGCATTAATCATTCTTGGTAACTATTTACATATTTAGACCACATTTGCCATGAGGCAGTTAGTCATTTATCCATCACCCACCTATCTATCTTCTCTCTCTCTCTCTCTACTCTCTACCTATCTATTCCATGAACATTTCTCAAACTCCAGGCATGACTTTAGCAAATGTTCTCCACCCATGTTGGCTATATAAACTTGGAAGTAATTGTTTCAGAATCCTATCCTAAAACAATTCCTAGTCTTGGGAAAACATGAGAGAGGTGAGAGGACGAATCCTTCATTTGAGAAATTTTGAAACTGAAGCCCAGACACTATGAGGTAAAATGCAGGTCTGCTGTTGGCCAGAGTAAGGCTTCCCGCTGACGGCCGACTTGGAGCATGCTATTTCTCAAGTAGGAAAATCACCCCCAGAAGAGGGAGCCACAGGAATCCCATGCCTTTCAAATAAACACAAGGTACCTGCACATCAAGGAATAGAAAATCCTTGAAGAGTGAACTCTTCAAGAGTTGCTGTGTTTAGGCCTAGGGAAAAGAAAATCCATCCAGGGATTTTGTGCTGATTAGGATCTTATTTTTCTTTTCCTGCTTCTTTCTTTCTTTTTTGTTTCCTTTTAAATGATTGCTTTGGGTTAAGGCCAAATGTGTAACTTTCCCAGTAGAGTTCCTCCCATTGTCTAAAACATATTTTGTGTCAATCACTGTTTTTACAGGAAGGTTTTCTCTGTGCTTTCCCCTTTGGAAAACTTGAAACGTTAACTACCTTAATACCCTCCTTCAAAATCTGCATTTCCTAAAACAAGCCCTTAGTCACAATCCTCATTTTGAAAGGCATCCCTTACAATTGGCCGATTATGCCAAATAAATTGTGATTCGGTTCCCACATTTCTTAGTTTGAGCCCTCTAATGAAATTTTGTGGAAAAAAAACAAAGCTTCTATTCCATGACTGAAATACATATTTTTGTAAACAACATTTAAAAATGATTTTTAAAAATACTTCTCTTTTCTTTGATACTCTCAGTTGTTTCTTCTTCATTTTGTTCACTTTTTTCACAATAAACTACATTAGTCAAACTTTGACGATTCCTGTTAATTTAGGTATTCAAATCTATTTTGATCTTTTAATTTTATTATCTACTTTCTGAATATGCATAATGTTTATGAATTATATATGTACATATCTGCATACATTTAGCTTTTGAATCAAGGGGGTAAAGCAATTATGGTTCCTATGTGCAATTAAAGAAACTCCAAATGAGATAGAGGGAAAGGCCTGTGGCAAGAAATGACTTATAGCTATGTCAGTTCCACACTGGCAACCATCAGATGATAAAGTGTGAGTTGAACTGAGGTAACTCACACTTCACCCATCATTCTCATGTGCCCACATACTCACTGAGAGTCTGGTCTCAATCCAGTCTCAGGGGCATGAGTAATGATTCTGAGCGGATCTGGGGACGCACAGCTTACTCTTACCAGCCAGCCAGCCAGCCAGCCAGCAAACCAGCCAGCCAACTTGCCAGAAAATCTCACTGAGGATCTACTATCGACTAGGCACCACACTAGCACTCAAGGTATACAACATTATGAAGCAAGTTCTTGTTTGCAAGACCTGAGGAAACATAAAGGTTAAAAAACTACCCAAGAATTTCAAGCATCTTTTGCGGAATCTCTGGAGAAAGTGGATCAAAATGGACCTTGTGACACAACAGTCCTAAATTCCATCTACCATTCATTCAAAGTGCTCCTTTCTCCAAATAATGACTTTCATCATTATGTGTGAGGGGTGTACATAGAAAAAGAGACATGGCACTAGTCTTCCCACCAAACACAAAAATTCCCTCAGGCTTTCCTGGAACTGCATAAGTTGACTATGTATACAGTGTTTGAATTTTCTCTCTCTCAAAAAACAAAACAAACAAAAAAAGAAATCTTTTCACATCGCCAAGAACTATGGTCACCTAAGAGAACTCTCAATTATGTCTGCTCATTTCAGACACACTTGGCATTATTATCAGCCTCATCTTACCTGAATTCCCAAATAACTTCATCAAATTTCTGGTTCATAAAGGCCTAAGTTTCACTAAGAATGAGAAAGTTGGAGTCACCAAAATACTTAAATGTAGTAGCATTAAAAAGATTTCTTTTCCTTCCTGCAGCACACAGCAGTCACTTCACGTTCCTGGGATCAAGGGATGCCAACGGAACGCAGCGCAGAATGCAGGTAAGCACCCTGACTCTGAAGCCTGACTGCCTAAGTTCAGCTGGTCACTCTACCACCATTCGTGTGACGCTGAGGATAAGCCACCTAGTTTCTCGATACTTCAGTTCCTGCATCTGTAACAAGGGAATAATTATAGTGCCCAAATCTCATGAGGTGAGTTTAAGAAATAAATTAATCCATAAAAAGATTTAGACAGCCTGACTTAAATGTTAGCCATTATTACTATTTTCATTTTGGAAAGAATCACTTGTGGAGTGAGGGATCTAGAACTTGATTTATTATTTGGGAATGTGTAAATTGCCATGAAAATATTACCAATCCCATCCCACTAGTGAACTGACTCGAGCAAAGGGGGACCAAATGACTAATTTGAGCATCTCTACTACATTAATATAGAATTAAAACCCAAAAATAATCTCCAAAGCTTTCTTCCTTGGGTTTCTCTCAAAGAGATGTTTATTCCAAACCTTGGCACTTATAACAATGGCACATCGATGGACTATTAAGCTGAGTTCATAGGTCTCCTTGATGTTCACAGAATCACTCATCGGTATTTACTAAGCATCTACGACATATGTATGATGGTTTTCTGTCATTAAAGTGTTTTCTTAAATTTATAAGTAAGGAAACAAAATCAAAAGAAGACAAAGCCTTTTCTGTCACTTCCAAAACCACAGGAGAGGTCGCTATTACAAATAGGTATTGATTCCTAGTCCCACGCTCATATAGCCCAGGGTTCTGCCCCTTGGACCGCATACTATCTAACTGCATCTATATTTAGCAAAGTTTTTTAAGACCCTTACCTGTTTATCTCCTAATAGTTTCTTTGAATGAAAGTAAACATAAACTTTATTACAAAGCAGGGCTAAAGTTTATTCTTAAGCTAGCACAATGGTTAATTCCATGTATTTATTGGAGCTGTTAAGTTGGAGCACAGGATATGAAGAGAGTATATACCTTTTAAAAGAGTTATATTTTTTCTAAAAATAAATGGTAACAGTGTTTTGAATTCTTAGGAGTAAGGGACAACCCTTATTAATACCACCAACACAAAAAACCTTTTAATTAACCTGTCTTCTAAGCTTACTGTTAAAAGGCTTTAAGGAAAAATTTTCTTTATAAAGCTACTGTGTTCATTAGTATAGTAGAATATATGTCATTAACTTGGATAGTTTCAAAAGTCAGCTTTCTCCCATCTCATCTCCCTGAAAAAAGAGTAGCATTCCATAAATATAAAACAACCAAATCAATTCTAACAGAAATGGTTGGAAGTGCATTTGTTATTTAAAATTTCCTTATCTCTTCTTAAGTGTAAGCACTTAGGGAATATCTTTTTGCTAACCACTTTGAACAAACATATCAAAACAATCTACCATACTACCTAGAATTTTAAAAACTACAAAGTCTACTTCTGTCCATTACTCATTTTTACCTTTTGATTCAATTCTCCAAAGTAAGAGCTTGGACTCTTCTGTTGTGACAATAGCTAAGAGATTCCAAGAGTCAGATACCACAGTTTTAACAGTCATCCTACAAATCGAGGCTCCATTAAACTAGATCCAACAGAATCCTCAGCCCTTAAACCCTGGAGATGAGGAAACATGTCTTCTGTGAAACATTCCTCAGGGATATGGCTTCTATAAAAATGTTTATCACTATTTAAAAATACTATTAAAAAAATCTTAACAGACTCATGAAACAGCTGGTCTTCTGGTCAATTCTAGCTAACTGGGTTAATGTCTTGATTCAAATATTAGCTGAGTGAAGCCAGGCACTCTTCTTAACCCTTCTGGACCTTAACTCCCTTCTTTGTGACATGAGCACGTATGAGATGACATGTACCTTCCTTCCACATACATGATTTGTATGTCTTACTTTGTGAGAGTGATGCTTGTAAGCTCTGCAGAATTCACAGGAACCTACCACACCAACAGTCACACTTGATACCCATGGCTGATTTTCAGAGGTAGGTGGGCAAGTTATCTCTACTTATTTTTCAACAAGTGTGCAGCTTTTGATATGCAGCAAGATTCTCTACAGTCAGATCTAAAGCACCATCAAGATAGATTTAGTCTTCAGTAGTCGGAATGAGTACTCTTATGAGAAATTTCTTCCCACTCTGTGGTTCCTCATCATGAACCCTTCAAAGTCTTAATTAAAAGAAAGAATACCTGTCATGCTATGTGCTTCTGCTGGTGCAGACCCCCATTCAGGGAAACCATGCTGATTTCACATTGAAAATAAAATTTAATTTCCACTTGATAAATAAATAACTCTTGAGTGAAGATGAGTTTCTTTTAAGCTCTTTGAAATTTTTTAAACAACACTGGGGCTTAGGTAAAATAGAGTTTTTATTATTTATTTTTAGAGCTTATCTTTGCAAAGTCTTTTTACCTGGGTTGGAATTTAACAAGTAAATAGTTTACAAAGAGGAGAAAAGGAGACCACCATTACGAAAAAGAAATATTCTGAATCCAGAGTGGAATTCTGAGTCTCTCTGATGCCCTGTCATCCCATTTACTTTAGGAAGACAAAAAACAATTTCTCAAAGTATATCCAACATTATAGTTAATAAAATACAACAGATGTGATATATTCCATCTTTGCAACAATCCTGTAAGGTAGATAAGGTTGTCCCAACTAACCTCCCAACTATTTTTTATTTCAGAGGTCAAGGAATTTCCTGAATAACTGAAATCCACAGGTTATCTCAAAGACTCATTTTAGCAATTATACCTAATCTCTTTTGGACCTCTTTCCTCATCAAAACAATTATGAGAGATGAGAAACAGAAATTATTTACACTATCTGTGTTCACTTTCCTTCTTTCTCTCTGCCAGTTACCCACACCCCTTCTGGAAGTGCAAAGCAGGAGAAGAGCCAAAGGATGGGAACACAGAAAGGAAAGAGAAATAAGATGTCTCAATAATCTCATCAGGTAATTAACAGTTGGCTGTACAATGTCATAAATAATTAAGTCCAAATTTATAATAGTATATTATAAAAATTTGATTTTACAGCATTTTATCAGTAGGAGGTGTCATTCATGACAACAGTTTGTATGACCATTGTGATCCATAATTAAAATTCTGAAATAATGCCAAGTATAGTAAGACATGCCTTTGTCTTGACGGAGATGTATTATATACTGTTCTTTTTATCAACATTTAATAATTCACATATAGCATAAGGAAAACTTCACAAGCAAAATTCTTAACTAACCTGAATAGCTCCCTCCTTGCCCAGGCAAATAAGCAGAGTCTGATACATATCTCCTATCAGAATATTCTATTTATAACTCCTTGAATTCAAATCTTTTGGTTTATGTGCCTTTTCACTATCCAAGCTCCCAAAGGCTCTCATAGTGCTAAGTCATTTTCTTTAAAGTTTTTATTTCCCAATTCAGAATACTGCCTTCAAATATATTTGGAAGTTGAACTAATTTTAATTTTCCCTTCAAACAAATGGAAAATGACATGCCTCCCATCAGTTCATTAACCCTTCAACCTTTGCAAAAACATGAGTTATTAAATATATATCTAATGAAAAGTAATTTCTATGCTGCAATTAGAATCTAGCAATCTTATAACCAATATAAATGAAACAATCTCTAAGCATGATTAGGGGTCAATTAAGAAGAAAAATGGTATTTTAATGCCAACTGTCAGTGTACATACAAAAATCCCTCATTTCAGTAATATCTTACAAATTCATAGCTATAGCTCTCAATCAAATTAACCTCCTCTCCTCCAAAGAATTCAAAATCCTTAAATATGAGTGACCAAAGTTACATGACACCAGATACCACCTTTAGCTCTGATGTAATGTTATTTCTTAATCAATAAAAAACAAGACAACATTCCTGCCTTTCATCCCAAATTGTCAACAGCAGGCTTAAAAAATGTGAAAAACAAACCACTTATTCACTTCTCTATCCACAGATTCCCCCATCCATACAACTTATATATGAGTGCCTCCAACAGTACCTGAGGAAGCAGGTTTGTGATAAACTCATACACATTTTAAAACAAATCAATCAGAAGTTTATAAATTTGGTGGCCTTTTACTAAACTAGAGTACCAAATATGAAAGGGCAAAAGTCTTCCATTACTTTTCAACTTTCAACTTTCTAATAATTACTAGGATCACTTTCTGTTTCAATGGAGAAATGTAATTGTTGAGCTATGATAAGTTAGGATAAAATCCAGCATAATCATATGAATTTTATGCATGTTCTACGTTTAACTGAGATCATTGAGAAGCAAAAAGAAAATAAATAAAATAAGATCCTGGTACTACTTCATCCTTAAAAAGACTACAATGATATAAAGCTACTACAATGCTTCCACTTCCCAGGCATTATATTTTCATAAAAGAACTATCATAAAGGGAATATCAATCTAGTAAGTATCTCACAAATGGATAGTACTGTAGATTTAAAATTACTTGTATTAGAATCTCAAATGCCACTTTCAAAGCCCTGTGAGAAAGTATTTTCTGAGGCACAACAATATACAAAAACTGCCACTTAATTCAAGGCTGCCACAGTACAATGAGCAAACCAAAATATGAAACTTACCTTATTATAAATAAATGGCAAATTGCAGGCACTTTTCAGCTTCCAGCTATCTAGCATAGTTGATTAGAAATAAATAAAACATCTTTCACTCCAAGTGAGAGAACTGCATATTGAGATTTGGCTTTCTTTACTGACTCTTGGCAGGAGAGGCTGTTCACCTCCAAGGGCTGGTAGAAGCCTCTTCACAGAGAGCACTTGCTGCTCTGAACTGCAGCGACTTAGAATGAAAGTGAGAGGAACCCGTGAGGTTTAAATACCGTTGCTTCACATTCACAGGATGTGTGACTCAACTCTCTCTCAAGCCAGTAGGGATAGAGTTTCCCCTCCAAAAATGGTGAGATTACATAACAAACATCACATTTGGGGTCCTTAAATGCTTATAAACTAAGAACTAAAAACTTCACCTGCTAAACCAAAAATGTGCACCTTTAGTAATTCACTTCTTCCCTGTGGCACGAGCCGCAAACAGAAATGAGAACAACATGGCACAGAGATACTATTCTGCTAACTCTCTGCAGTGCATTAATTTAATGTTAAGAAATCTGTGTGAACATATCAACATCTCCCTGACAGGGATGGAAAAAAGAGTAACACTAAGATCATTAACGTTCTCATTAGGGCAAAAACAATGTGGAGAATAAAACCCTATCTGCATGTGCAAGAAGTGGACATTCTATACAACAAAGTAGACTCTCCTTCACGAAGTCAAGGATGGAAATAGATCTTTGGGTTTGCTGTCACCGATTCCCACAGAAATGCTGTCCTACGCTGTCATTACCTTGTGATGCTCGCTCTGCCTACCTCTCCAACTCAAAGCCCTCCTTTATCTGCTTTGTTAACGTTTCTAAAGGAACATGACTAATGACACAACTCTTCTAGTAAATGAGGCAATTTTCTGTGCTTTCTCCACCACCCACTACCTCTTAACTCTGAGCTGTATTAAGCTTGATCACACATTGAATTATTATATTTGGACTCCTCAGTCAATAAATATTAGAGACTTAGATCCTTGAAAAAAAAATCTACTACATGGATTCAATCGCCATTGCTGTCATAAAGGACAAAAAGATGAAAAAACACATGTCAATAATAGCAAAGTGGCTGGAACTACCTAGACCAGTACTGTTCAGTAGAAATATAAGATGAGCCACATTAAGTAATTTTAAATATCTTAGCAGTCACATTAAAAAAAGAGAAACATGTAACACTAATTTTAATAATGCTTACTCCAATATATATGAGATATCATTTCAACATGTAACCAACAGAAACATTATTAATATTTTACTATTTTTGCACTAATCTTAGATAGCTGATGTGTATTTTACATTTATAGAACATTTTAATTCGAGCTAGCTACATTCAAATGCTCAACAGACATACAGGGCTAGTGGCTACTCTATTGGGCTACCCAAGTCTAGAGTCTGGAGATCATTATTCAACCTTAGGTTTAGATTCAGTGTTCTCTCTTCAAAGAGGTCTAACCTTACCACCTTACCTGAAATGACTGTCCCCAATTAATTTCCATCTCATGAACCTTTTTATTTCCTTCATAGAACATCACAGCCTGAAATTTTCTCCCTTATTCATTTGTTTACTTTTTGAAGTCTGTCGCCCCTAACAATAATGTAAGAAACCTGAGGACAGAGATATAGCAGTCAATATTTTAAACCCAGGCCCTGACATGGTGATGAGTATGTAATGGAATTTAATAAATATTATTTAGTAAATGAATAAATAATATATGGAATTTGTGCTATGTCTTGGCAAATAAAAGAATATTAAGAAATGTGTTCTAAGACTAGGAATTTAATGCATAGATAATGATCTATCATATCAGTGATATTTTAGCAAATACATTGAGTAACACTTCCCTGAATTGAAAAATTATCTCTTTTCATAATGTTAATGATCTTTAGTCTGTAACACACTTTACTTTCATATACGACATTATATATAACAACATGCTTCTTTCATTATACTAGCAAAGATTTGGAAAGATACTTATAAGAATATTTTTGTCCTTATGGCATAAATCTGGAAACCAATTATGTCTATCTCCTACTAACAAAAACATAGTGTACTGAAAGACATTTATAGGGGACATTGATATATTTGCCTGACCAGCTTATGTGCCTCCTCCTTCTGTTATCATCATTCTGATTTTTATTTGGAAAATCATCTATGTGTTCCTCCTTCTCAATCTATTTTGGGTCATGCTGATGTGGCATCAGAAGGGGGCATGTGACCCAGGCCTGACCAATCAGTATATACTACACACAGAGATACAGTGATAGGTCAAAGTTGGGCATGTGACCCAACTGGTCCAGTGAGAGCTAACCCCTTTACTTCTGCTGATACTGAAAAAGAGATTGTTAAGTTTGCAGAAGGTAAGCTTTGTACTGCTGGTTAACTTATTTGTTAGTACCCAAGGTGAGGTTGTGTGAAAATGAGGTCAACCAAGAGAAAAACAAAGCCAAAGATGTGAAAGGCATATTCCTGACAACATAATTGTAGTTCCTAGATCTGGCCATATATTAAATCACAAATGCCCTCCGCTGCAATGATGGATGTACCAGAATGTTGACTGTCAAATTGTTTGCAATAGTGAAAGACTGGAAACTGCAATGGGCTAAACACATTGAGGAATATTATACAGCTATGAAAAAGAACTAGGTTCTCCAGATATACTGACATGCAAAGCTCCCTAAAAGACCTGAATGGAAATAATATGTTGCAGAAAAATATATTATCCCAGTTATGAGTACATGAATTTTTGCATACAAATTCATAGAAAAGACCTGGGTGACTGTATACCAATCATGGACAAGTCATTATGCCTGGAAAAGAGATTTGAAGTAAGGAAGTGATAGAGGACTGTGGATAAAATGAAAGTTCCTGTGACCAGGAATCTCACCTGGCCCTGGTTGGCTAGCTCAGTACACACGTATGGGCAATATGTTGCTTTTGACTCTTTATAAAGAGCTCCACCCAGTGCTCTTAGTGACATGGTGGCACAGCTGCAAGGCTGCAGGAGAGCAGAGCAGAGGTGGGAGTGGTGGCAACACTGAGGACAGGCCCAGAAGACAGCTGTGCGTTTAGAGAGGCCCAGAGGCAGAGACCGGCTTGCTGCATGCAGACTTGCTCTGAGTGGATGGGATTCTAGTGATTGACCTGCCACCATGGAAATAAAATTGGGTATAACCCTTCCACTCCAAGAACATTCTACTGTTATTTTTTTGGTCACATTGACTCCATAGTGAACTTGCCTGGGGCTGAAACCCATTGGCAGGACAAGGACAAAGATCCACTTATTTTGTTCAGTGTACTACCAATTGCATAAATCTTTTAAAAATGAATCCATGTATTTTTCAGGTAATATGAAAAGAATGTTACTTTTTAAAACAAAATCATAATTTGATATTTTATATCTCCATATCTTAGTATACTATTTCACTCTAAGTGGACCACACATCATTTCTTTTAAAAGCAATGTAATAGAAATGACAGTGCTCTTCTTTTCCCCACTTTCCATTCTTTACCAGCCCAAATTTTTGTATTCTCTGATTTTTTTTTTGGTCTGGCTAAAGGAAATGAGACAAAGACAAGAGATTAGAACAGACTGCAGGGTACATTAGAATCTCCAAAGTACCTCCTAACAGTGGCCAAGGCCTTTGCTGTTTCTTTTTCTTGGCTTCCTGACAGCTATTTTATTGACTTTATAAAAATACAGTTTGTATTTATTCAGCTATCAACATATCAACAGCTAAATGTTTATAATAATATGCCTTACATTAATTAAGTTAGTCTTGAATCAGAGTAAATAAACTTGTTTATTATTTCTCACTGAGAAACTCCTGGTTACTGAATTGGGCACAACTACTTTCCTAATTGACATAAAATCAAAACCTTTTGGCTTGCTCTAGTCCTCAAAAATCTTCACATTATCTTAGGTGTGTTCATACCACTTCATGCTTTTCTATTCCTCTAGATCTCCACAGTTTTCTCTGCTTTAAAATGATATAGTTAGAGATGCTTAGAGTCTAAGGGAGGGGTCGGGACCCTTTTGACTTTGGTATTACCAGCCAGGACTTGAACTGATATAGTGCCAACAAACTAATGATCTGTCAAGCAGTTAGTATTGCTCTATTTTACTCTCAAAGTCCACTTATCCTAATAACTTCAACCTCGTAGAGAGTCTAGTGACTTTCACCTTCTATTCTCATTGCTTCCACTTAAAATCTTAACATTATGCCAAATTTACTCCAGGTTTTCTGGAAGAAGTAAAACATTGCAGATAAAATCGAAGCTACCATACGCCCCTGCCTGCCTATCCCATCTCCATTTTTTCTCTGCAAAGACAAATGCTCCCATGGTTATCTTTTATCATTTCCATACCTCTTTTTACACTTTTATTAAAGATGTATTTATCCATAAACAATATATTGACTTGCATGTTTTAAGTTTTATGAAATGGTATCATACAGATCTTTCAATTTTTTTGATTAACATTTGTGGGGAAGTTGGGGTTCCTATGGCCGGAATCCTCACTGAACTTAAACCACCTGATGATGTAACTGGCCTGTGGCTAGGCTACTGCTTCCACACCTTTAGGCAATAAGCTATTATTGCGCTATATAGAGAGCTCAGCCCAGTGCTCCGGGTGGAGGCAGAGAAGCTAGTGCTTGACCTACCACTGAGAGAACAAGCTGGGTAATAAACCCTTTCACCCCAAAGAATGTTTTGCGGTCTATTTCTTTGGTCACATTGAATCCATAGTGAACTTGCCCGGGGCTGAAACCCATTGGCAAGACAATTGGTGTAGTCAGCAGGGTTCACTGTTGATCAAGGAAAAAGACAGGCTGCCCTTATGGGAGGGGTGCTTCAGTGGGCTGCCCCTGTGAATGGGGAGACAGTGGGTTGTCCCCCAGTGGGTATGTGGTCTGAGGGGGCTTGCCTCCTAGAGGACTGGGCCCCACCCCAGGACTGGAAGCAAGTGGAGGTGATACCTGAGGCAGTAGGGGTGGCCCTTGGTATAGTAAGTAGCTCTTTTGAGAGACAAAGTGCCTGCGAGGCAGCAGGGACTGTACGTTGGCTGCTACTCACAGTACTAAAAAATTCTACAGAAGAGAAGGACATGCTCCTGATAAGGACCCAAGATGGCGGCACGAGAACACGAGCTGCAAACTTCTGTGGATTCCCTGAAGAAGGAAATGGCATTGATGAGAGAGGAGGCAGCACGAGAATGCCAGCAGCGAGGTGCCATTGAAGAGGTAAAAAATTCCTTAGAAAATGAGACGGCAGAGCTGCCAGGTGCCCTGAAGGAGGAAAAGTCCATCAAGGAAAAAGACGAACTCCTGAGGGAAGCACAGGTGAAGGCTGCAGGAGAACACCAGCTGCGAAGCATTGAGGTGAAGGTAAGAGAGCTTCTGAAGACTGAGGTAGCATTGCTGTGAGGCATAGTAGAAAAGGTAAAGGTTATAGCAGAGGAGGCACTTGGGGGTGGGGAGAGAAAAGTGCCATCAGTCCCAGAAATGGAGGAGCTGGGGAAGGATTAAAAGCACACCCAGTGGTTGTAAAGAAAACAAAGACCCCGCAGCTGAAAGTTCCCCAAGGAGAGGAGCAGCCCCCTCGGCAGGTCATGGAGCACTCTGTGGTCTGCCCCTATACTCAGGCTGAGCTGGTGGATTTGAGCTCCTGGTTTAGGCAGAAGCCCTCAGAGTCAATATCAGCTTGGCTCCTGCATCTGTGGGACTTAGGGGTGGATGAAATTGTTCTGTTGGGATCAGAGATGGGAAAGCTGTCTTCCCTGACAGTGCAGCCTGCCTTGAGGAAGTGATTAAAAAATGCACATTAGACTCCAGGGAGCCACTCCCTCCTCAATTGCTTATGGCTGCACTTCCTGCTGTGTAGCCCAATCTGGGTGATCTACCATCCTCTCCTGTTAGATGGAAGACATATGCTGAGCTCCAACAGGTGTTACGAGAGCTAGGCATAAGAAATGCCATCTATAGTCCAGGGAATTATGGCCCAGATGAAGAGATTTTTCACTATTGGGATGAGAAATATTGTGCTTCAAATGGCTCCCACATCCCTCTTTGGGTCTCTAGTGCCCATCCTTCCCCTCACTTAAGGCATCCCATAAGCAAGGTGACACATACAGTAGCAGACTTAGGGGAGGCTGAAGCAATGAGAACACAGAAAGAAATAAGATCTGTTACTCACAAGAAGAATTGAAAGGGCCCCATGAAGGATACAAGGACCCAGATATGGGTTGATTTAATAGGGGCAGGAGCAGATGGAAGGAAATTAGATGGGAAGTCAAACAGGATCTTACTAGAGCTATGGCAACAGCTGAAACCAGAGCAGCAGTTCCAACCATTAAGACCAAAGAGGCAGAGGTCAGTGACAGAGCCACAAGTCCAGCCTGTGTGTTTGCAAGAATTCCTGCTGGAGAGCAAGCCAACCTTACTTGAGCCCACACAGGAAGATGATTGGGGAACACAGTTTGACTGAGGGGAAGGTCAAGGTATCTGCCCCGAGGGACTGGGAGGGGACTGGAGGCCACATGTTGAAATAGCTACCCATTGGTCCCCAGTGAACATACAACATGTCCTGGCTCTGGTGGACACAGGGGCTGAATGTTCACTGATTCATGGTAAACCTGAGTGGTTCCCTGGGACCCCCACTATCACAGACGGATACAGGGATAAGTCTATCAGAGTGAAAAAAGCCCAAATCCATTTGAGAATAGGGCACCTACCCCCAAAAGAGTATACTGTGTATTTATCTTCTATCTCTGAGTATATTTTGGGGATTGATGTCCTGCAGGGTCTATGGCTGCAGACCACACTGCAGATGAGTTCAGACTGAGAGTACGTGTGGTGAAGGCAGTTCTGAGGGGACAAGCTAGGCACCCACCCATAGCTTTTCCTGTGCCTCGGTGGGTGGCTAATACCAAACAATACAAACTGCCTGGAGGACATAAAGAGATTGGAGAAACTCTCCAGGAGCTGGAAAAGGTGGGTATTATAAAGTCCACCCATCATCCTTTCAATTCCCCAGTGTGGCCTGTAAAAAAGCCAGATGGCTCCTGGCGTATGACTGTGGATTACAGAGAACTGAATAAAGTCATACCCCCTATACATGCTGTTGTCCCCTCTACTGCAGGCTTGATGGATACTCTCAGCCATAAACTAGGAACATATCATTATGTGGTAGATTTTGCTAATGCCTTCTTTTCTATTGACATTGAGCAGGAAAGTCAGGAACAGTTTGCCTTCACATGGGAAGGATGGCAATGGACTTTCACCATCCTCCCACAGGGATACCTCCACAGCCCCACCATCTGTCATGGACTTGTAACCCAGGACTTGGCTACATGGAAGAAACTGCCAATGGTGCGGCTGTACCATTATATTGATGATGTCATGCTCACGTCTGATTCTCTTTCAGGTCTAGAAGGTGCAGCACCTAGACTGCTGCAACATCTACAGGAGAAAGGATGGCTGTGAACAGTACCAAGATTCAGGGACTTGGTTTGTCTGTCATATTCTTGGGGGTCGTCTGGTCATGTAAGACCAAAGTTATACCAGAAGCAGCTATAGATAAAGTCCAGGCCTTTCCTATCTGTACAACTGTAGCATTGCTACAGGAGTTTCTGGGTCTTCTAGGCTACTGGAGAGTGTTTATCCTGCACTTGGCACAAATTCTGAAGCCCTTATACTGGTTGGTATGAAAGGGCATCAGGTGGGACTGGGATGAGACATGTGCATCTGCCTTTACTACAGCAAAATGGGCATCAAGGCCAAGTAGGCCTTGAGTGTGATAGACCCATCAAGGCCCTGTGAGCTGGATGTTCATTTGACTGAAGATGATTATGCCTGGGGTCTCTGGCAGTGGCTTTAATGAACTTGAAAAACCTATTGGATTCTGGTCAAAACTCTGGAAAGGGGCAGAGGTATGATACATTTTGATAGAAAAACAACTGGCTGCCATGTATCATGCCTTGATGGCTAAAGAACCCATAACTGGAATGGCCCTGATAAAGGTAATAACCACCTATCCCATCTTGGGGTGGGTACAAGACTGGACCCATAAGCCAAGGAGTCATGTGGCACAAACACCCACACTAGCCAAGTGGGGTGCTTACCTACAGCAGTATAGTGCCCTCTCTAGTAGCCCCTTGAGTGAAGAACTCCAATGCTTATTGGGGCCAGTGACATATACTAGTGAAAAGCAGGAAGAACTTGCTTTTGAACCATTAGTAGCAGAGAGTCCATATCAGGATGGAAGAGCCCCTATACTGGTACACAGATGGCTCCAGCCATGGGAAGCCCCCCAAATAGAGGGCCATAGCTTTCCATCCTAAGACTGAGACAATCTGGATGGAAGATAGTGAGGGGAAGAGCAGCCAATGTGCAGAGTTGCATGCTGTGTGGCTTGTGATCAGCCAGGAGCCCTCCCCTATAGCTGTCTGCACAGACAGCTGGACTGTCTATTGGGGCTTGACCCTGTGGCTACCAACCTGGTACCATGCCAACTGGTTGGTTGGTCACCAACCCATTTGGGGGCAAGAATTGTGGCAAGACTTATGGTCCTGTGGTCAGATTAAAATAATTACAGCATACCATGTGACAGGTCATTTGCCACTGGCATCCCCAGGAAATGATGAAGCACATAAATTAGCCCAGATACGTTGGTTAAAAGGAACGCCTGCTTCTGATGTAGCCCAGTGGTTATATCAGCATTTGTTGCATGCGGGGCAAAAGACAATGTGGGCTGTAGACTGTCAGTGGGGCTTGCCTTTGACGTTTGAAGAAGTTAGAAGAGCACAGCAGGTGTGTGTCATGTGTTCCAAAAGGGACTTACCCCGAGTTCCACAGTAGCATGGGATAATAGCTAAGGGGCTTATACCCCTGGTCAGGTGGCAGATAGATTATATTGGGCCTCTGCCTGTGTCAGAAAGATATCAATACGCTATGACTTTTGTGGACACAGCTACTGGACTTCTGGTTCCTTTTCCTACCCATTGTGCAGATCAGCAGATGACCAAAAGAGGCCTGGAGCATCTCTTTGCTGCCTATGGATGACCACAGATAATTGAGAGTGATCAGGGCACCCATTTTACTGGACATACACTGTAAGAATGGGTGCGACAGCTGGGAATCAAATGGAAGTTTCATGTGCCATACAATCCTACTGCAGCAGGCATGATAAGAGAGGCAAAATGGCTTGTTAAAATCCGGACTAAAGTCAGACGCCAGTAGTCTGCATGTTAAAATCCAGACTAATGTCAGATACCAATAGTCTGCAGGGATGGTCAGTCCACTTATGGGCCATGCTATGGCATTTGAACGAGAGACCCTGAAAGGGAGCCCTGAGCCCCACAGACATGTTAACATATATGGCTGCCTCCCCTACACAATTGCAAGTACAAACCAAGGAAGACTCAGTGAAGCCGAGGTTCATCCACCAGAATAATATCTTGCTGCCAACACCAACTGCACTGAACCCCGGAGACTCCATTGAGTGGACGTGGCCTTGGACCTTTCGACACATGGACCAATGATGGCTGTCTCCTGGCACCTTGGGGACAAGGCCTGGAAGCTGGCCTCCTGTGTATTTCTGGAATAACAGCAGAGTGGCCAACAAGATCACAGTAGTATATTCTGAACAGCCAAAAAGTAGGAGCATCTTACCAGGGAGTTTTGTTTTATCATTAGGCCCAGTCCATTCACCTCCAGTAGCACTATATATAGACCCTTGAGTGAACCCCACGGGGAAAGGAGTAAAAGTACAGTATACTAGGCCTGAAAGGAACCCCCTTCCTGCTACAGTCCTATCACAGGACTATTCTCGTGCATGCATCCTACCTGATGGACAAGGTTTGCCTACGTTGGTGTCATTAAAACATGTGTCTTATTGCCCCTAAAGTCTTTGTGGATTGGGAACTTCCTCTGGCTTGAGGATTATTATAATTTTTGTTATTAGGAACCTCCTCTGGCTTGAGGATTATTATAATTTTTGTGACCTGTATCAAAATCTTGCTGTATCTTAATTTTTATTATCTCTAAGTTGTTGTTATCCTCCGTTGCTACTGTGGAATCTGGTTACAGTGCTCCAGCTTTCTCGCACAGGGACCATTGCGGAAGATTGAAAGCATGTAGACTGTAAGGTGAGAATCCTGGAGGGGTGGAGTGTGGGGAAGTTAGGGTTCCTATGGCCAGGATCCTCACTCAACTTAAACCACCTGATGATGTAACTGGCCTGTTGTTAGGCTACCGCTTCCAAACCTTTAGGCAATAAGCTATTATTGTGCTATATAGAGAGCTCGGCCCAGTGCTCTGGGTGGAGGCAGAGACACTAGTGTTCAACCTACTGCCGAGAGAACAAGCTGGGTAATAAACCCTTTCACCCCAAAGAATGTTTTGTTGTCAATGTCTTTGGTCACACTGAATCCACAGCGAACTTGCCCAAGGCTGAAACACATTGGCAATACAACATTATCTTCTTGTGATTTACAGGTAATACTATGGAATTTATTATTTCTAATTTCTGTATAGCATTCCAATCCATATCAGCATTCTCTTGTTGGTAGACATTTAATTTGTTTCTAATTTATTGCTACTATTAAACCTCTCTAATTCTTGTACATGTGTGAGAATTTCTTTAAAGTTGGATACTTTGGAATGGAATTATAAGGTCTATGACCAATATACCAACCCACATCTCAACGTAATTACATTAAATTACAATTCAGCCAACAGTGTATGAGCTTTTGTCATACTAGATTTTTGCAAACAATACATTTTTTTTCTTGAGTTAAAAATATGGTGGAAGTGAAGTGTTCCTCAGTTATTATGTCTGAAGTAATCCCCTAAATAATGTCAGTATCTAAAAGGGAACTGAGAAGAATTCCTATTTCTCATAAGCAGTTTAGTACATCATTTATTGAGCACCTGCTATGTGCCCTATACTGTTAGAGGATATAAACACAAAGCAGTCCATACAATCAAGAAATATGCAGTCTAATAGAGGAAAAAAACTTGTAAGCAGATGATGATGATGAAATGGATAAGTAAACATGTGCCAGAGATTGTGCTAATTCATTATTTAACTTAATAGAGTTTAAGTAAGATGGAGTAAACATTGTTGTAAGAGATATGTGCAAGATACTATGGAAGCAGAGAAAAGAATGTTATTAACTTCTACCCTACAGATGATTCATGGTATTAAGTGCTCAAGTTTGAGATAGCATGGGCTTGAGAGATACAGCAAGACCTAGAACTGACATTTCTGTTTTCCCAAGCAGACCATTTTCCCAAACAGATCACTCATAAAGGAATCCTTATTTATCTAGAAGATCAATCAATAGGAATTAAGGGGCAAGTTTCATCTGAAAAGAAATGCTTCCTTGGGAAACAAATGCATTTTTACAATCAGTGATCCAATCACATGGTGACATTTTTGTCAATCATTAGAGATAAAGTTGAAAAAAAAGCCAAGAGTTTCTTAGGAATCAAAAGAAGTGGCATATCTTCTTTTATCAGATTATTAATAACTTATAATATTAATGTTAAAAATAAGACCTTATTCCCCTAAAGAAATCTCATGATAAATACATTTTTAAACAAAGCATCTAAATTTTTGTCTTTTATACAGATGTTCACATGTTTCTTTCAGTGTAGGTCTATCTATAGCCTTAAAAAAGTACAGACTATGAGAATACTTAATATTCTTCACCCAGGAAGAAGAAAAGACTCTTAAATTAGAGACAGAGGAGGGAGGCCAAAAGTATCACAGATTTCCTGAGGAAAGATTAAAGATATTCTCACTTTCTTGAAGCTATGAACTTTATATGTCAGTCTTCATATCACTGTAACCCTTTAGGACTTACAAACTGTGTTTTCAATACTTGAGTGTGACAGTGAAATGAATCTGGAAATAAGAAAATAAGACTGCTATCTCAGAATTAAACTTTGAATTAGAAGTACATTAGGTCAAAGCATAGGTCAAGGAAAGGCCACTCAAGCATCAGAATGACACAAACTCAAATGCCTAGAGGTGTCCACATTTCCGGCAGGCACTGCAGGTTAGCTGGACCTGGTAGGGACCAGGTGAACTGAATAAAGGGCAGGACTTAAGCTCATCAAAAAGAGACAACCTAATGGCTAATGTCAATGAGAGAAGAAATAAGTGTAGGCGAGGATGTGGAGAAAGGGAACCCTCATACACTGGGTGTGTGGATGTAAATTGGTAAGCAGTATGGAGGTTTTTCAATAAACTAAAAAGAGAAATACCATTCTACTTCTGGAAATTTACCCAAATAAAACAAAACCACTAATTCAAAAAGAAAGATATTTGTACCCTTACATTTATAATAGCACTATTTACAATACCTGAGATATGAAAGTAACCTAAGTGTCCATCAATAGATGAATGGATAAAGATGTGGTACATATACACAATGGAATATTACTCAGCCATAAAAAAGAATGAAATCATGCCATTTTTGACAACATGGACAGACCTAGAGGGTATTATCCTAAGTGAAATAAGTCAGACAGAGAAAGGCAAATACCATATAATTTTACTTTGTGTGGAAAATAAAAAATAAAAAAACCCAGATAAACAAAACAGAAATAGACTCATAAACAGAGAGAACAGATTGATGGTTGCCACAGGGAAGTGTGTGGAGGGTGGTGAAATAGGTGAAGGGAATAAAGAGGTACAGACTTCCAGGTATAAAATAAATTAATCATGGGAATGAAAGCACAGCATAGAGAATATAGTCACTATTATTTTAATATTTTGGAATGCTGACAGATGGTAACTATATGCTTTGTGGTAAGCATTTAGTAATGTATGTAATTATTGAATCACTATGATGTACCCCTGAAACCAAGTAATGTTGTATATCACATGTATTTCAATTAAAAAATAAATAAAATAAAGGGCAAGCTCTCCACACAGCTACAGACGACCGCCTTGATGTGGGAGAACCCGAGAAAGCCAGACCTCTGGATTTTTCAGAAGAGGATAGAGATCTGGATGGTTATGTGAATACTCATGTTTAAACCTTGGCCTCTGTACTATGTAAGAGACAAATACAAGCTTTTGAAGGCCAGATGTGCCCTAAGGAGTCTTGGACCCTTAGGCATGACAATAATCTATTGAGTGTACTGGCTTTACTGCTGGAAAGACACAGTCCAGACAAGGAAATCAGTACAAAGCAACCTCAGAAGCAAGCACCGGCAGTGGCCTTTCAAATACCAGGAGGGGTGCTCTGGGCTGGTGGCACACCCCTTCCTACTATGGATCTGCCACTCTAATTCCACTAACCCTGTGAGCCCAACAACAAACTGTCCTTCTGATTCCATGTCTACAAGCCATTTTCTGATTAGAATGTGGTATCCTGTCAGCATGCCTTCAGGGAGAACACCTGGGAAACTTGAAGGCCTTGAGGGGCAACTCAGCAGCTCTGTCTCCAATTATAAATTCACAAATTGACAGCCTGGTGGAGATGCGACCTGTTTGCAGGCAGAAAATGGGGTGGGTGGGAATACCAGCCACTAGGCCCCTGCAGTTTCACTTCTCCTTATAAATGGAAAACACTGGCATTCTGATCCTGTACATTAGTCATATGAGCTCAATTAATATGAGCCCAACTGGGGGACAGATGGGCCCTGGAACTGCTGACAAGGGTGGTTTCCGGGCTCACAAGGCTTTAGGGCAGATCGTGGGTAGTGGCAAATTCCCCAGCACAAGTCTACCCTGCAGGCCTCGTGGGAGCTTAGGGAGTTTATCTCACAGCCTCACCTGTGACCATCCCTCTCAGAGGATCCCGATTCGTTCTCTGAAGGCCCAGAAATGACCTAGAAATGTGGAGGGAAGATTAATGATAAAAACCCAAAGAACAGAAACAGACAAAAAGCTCCCCAAAATCAAGTATGTCTTTGAAATCTTCATTGCTGGGAAGCCGACACCGTGAATTTATAATTTGTGAATTTATAATTGGAGATGTGCTTGCCATACGCTGTTCCATTAAATCCTCAGAGACTGTGAAGCAGGTACTACTTTTCACAGTTAATCTATTCACAAAGAATAACTGAGACTTAAGGAGACTGAGTAACTTGGCCACACTTATACAGCTAACAGGTAGTGGAGTTGGAACTAGAAACTGTACCATTTTACATATATACTTGTATACTAAATTATACTTTTTTAAAAAAAAACACCAAATGTGTATTTTGCACTTGTTAATTGCTAGACATTGTTCTATTTCACCAATATTAGCTAATTTCTTTCTCATAATAAGCCTATGAAATGGGTGCTAACATAGCCCTATTCTGATAAGGAAACTGAGGCAAAGAGAAGTTATGTGCCTAAGATGATACAGCTAACAGATGGCATCACCAGGATTCAAACCTAGGCAGTCTGGCCCCAGAGTCCCAGTCTCTGTGCTACTTTTATAATGTTGCCTAGGGAGAACTGATGGAGATTCCAGTTTTAAGGATTAATTTTAGTACTACAGCAAGTATAATTTCTCAGGAAGATAGATAGAAACACAATGGGAAGAAATCTCTTATGTCATTTCTCTTTATTATATGACAATTAGACACACTGCAATTCTTCTATATTTAAGAACTATGGAGCACGTAAACACCATAAAATCCTACAGGGCTGGTTACAATTATTCTTAGGTATATCCCAGGAGGGTAACAAATTTAATTCTATATCTTTTTTTCCTCACTACTGTAGAGACAATGAAAGGAATACTTTTATTTCTGCATTTGTAAACTCTGGGAGGTAAAGATTGGAATACTTTTGGGAAATCTGAGATGAAGCAAATATTCCAGAGTTTAATTTAAAGGTCATTTTCACTTAGAAACAGAGCAAGTTTAATTGCAGAATTACAGTGCATTGAACCTGAAAGAAATCAATGTGGCTACCTCCTACTTTAAACTAAACTTTCCATTAAACTTAAAATGGAATTTCCAGGTCCATAAATTGTTAATTTTTATTAATAATATTTTGGAATTGATTTGGTAAAAATAACACCTTCTGAATCATATTGTAAATGTGAAGAAAACTTTTCTATTTAAATAGTGAGAAAAGACCTCTTCGGTTCCTCTACCACTTAACTCCATTTAGGCCCTCTGAGCCAAGGTCTACAAAGCTAACTCCAACCTGAATTTTGAGGTCTTTTTAACTTCTGGACATGTGTCATTCCCTTCAGTCTCTGCTGTTTAATTTAGTTCATAAAGTCATTCCAGAAAGTGTCTTGGGAAACAGAGCATGCAATGTAAGGCGCTCATCACCTGGCACTGACCGCGAAGGGGTGACACTTAGGGTCCTCCCACCCTCTGTTTTTCTTTCTTTCAGTCTTCTATTCTCCAAAACACTCCAACCACCTTCGCTTAGCACAGTTTGTATAGCTATAGCCTGGTCATCAAAACATAGCTCACTTCCCCAGCAGTCCCATTTTCTGAGCCTCATATGACCTCACAGACTCCTCAACACAGCCCATACTCAGACCCCTCTCCTCGAGGCTCTCCAATTTCATCTTCACCTCTCTCATCCTCTCTGTGGGTAAAATTGTAGTATTTCCAGAATATCTTGCCTGGCTTTAGTACATCTGCATATCAACAGGTGCTCAAGGATAGAAAGAAGTATGGTTTTAGTGCATTTGCATCCATTCTTTCTCAGAAGTTCATCTACATATCAATGGGTAATTATCTGGGCAACAGGAGGGGCTTATCTGTACCTGAGAGATGAGGGGGAGGGCCAGTTTTGCTTCTGCTGGAGCAGGAAAAAGAGATGGGACTGCAGTTTGTGAGCAATAAATGGATTTTAAACTTTATGTCTCCCTTTGACCTATTTCAGTTTTTACAAGTATTTTGCCCCAGGATTTCCTCTCCCTGGACTTACACTCTCATGTTGTTCCCATTCTTCCTTGCATTCCTCTCCATATCATAAAGTGATTTTTGAAATTTTAAAGCAATTTTTGAGGGCAATCTTGCATGGGTATTAAAACAGTAGGTTTTCAAATTTGACTGCTTAGGCACAAATTAACTCTCTGCCAGTTATATACAATGTGTTTGCCATCATCATTATTATTTTTATTTGTTGAATTTTGACTATCTTAACTTTAGATAAGAAATAAAAAAATAAACAAGTTTTGTCAATACAAACTACTATCTTTGTTTTTGGCCAGTGTCTCAATTTTTTGTATGTATGTTATCATCAGCACATAAATCAGGAATGTTTTGTTTTGTACACTCTCCTGACTCAATCTTTCGTCTTTCCTTCTTAGTCTTGTTTTCTTCTGTACCTTAAATGCTGCTGCTCCAGAGTAACTAGCATGGGTCCTCTGCTTTTCATGCTACAGGGCAGTGGCCCCAAATTTAATGGGGCAGACAAAGCGTAGCGTGCAGTGCCCAGGCACACATGGGGAAGGGTAGCGCACAGAAATCACATGCCCCCTGGAGGGCACTCCACTGCTTTGCTCTGCCCAGCATTTGCTAGGTGGGATTGAAGGCCCAGTGTGATCAGATTTTCTAAGTCTTAGAGAATATACAACATATTAATTTTTAACAATTATTTCTATCTTACTTTGGCTTCCAGATTCAGCCTGAGCCAGTCAAGGACAGCAACTGCTCTATTTATTCTCACAGAGCAGTTTTATCCAGGCTCATAATACTAGTTACTACCCCTATGCAGATCAATTCCACATCTCTATGTTTATGTAAGAATAGAAATGGGTTAGCATAAGAGTAGCCATCTTTAGGGCCTAAAAGCCATTTCCTGAGTGTGTGAACTGAAACTGGGTAAGGCTGGGAAAAACAAGATAATCAATCATGAGCACTGGAATAAGGCAACGGTGACCCTTGGTCCGTTAGCCTTGGTCAGTAAAACCTACATACCAAGCTTATCGTGCGGAACCACCCCGACAAAATTGAGGGATGGTCTTACCCTGACCTCTTGCTTAACCCCAGGATGTATGTCCGCCCTGACAATTGAAGAATGGTTTTATCCTGCCTAACCCCAGGATGTAGTATATATGTCTTGCAAGAATAATGTATAGCTGTAGGAAATTACTATGAGTTAAGTGCTTTGAAAATGATATATAAACCCTTGGTTTCGAATGCTCGGGGTCCTTGTTGAAACCCGCTGTGTCGGGCAGACACTTGGACCCCAGCTAGCTGGAATAACAATAAACCTCTTGCTTGTTGCATCGATCTGCCGTGGCCTTGTCTCCTCACTGGGGGGGAAGCGCAGACCAGAATAAGGCCGTTGGGTCTTACATTTGGGGGCTCGTCCGGGATTGCGTGCCCCCCCCGGAGGGACGACAAGCCAAGGATCGGAGGCTTGCCCTGGCCAGGTATTACTGTGTTTGTATCCGTGTCTGTCTTTTGTCAAATCTGTAAGAACGTTCTGTGTTTAATCAGAAAGTGCCTTGCCGGCTGGTGAGCGCACTCACTGTTTTGTTCGCGAACAAACCTGAAACCTGTACAAGCCTGTGGGAGCTCCAATCTGTTTCTGGGTCGGCATAGACTTAGGCGGACGCGCTGGCAGGTCGCCGACCAGGGGTCTTGGGAGACGTCCCTTGCCCCCGTCTGGAGGACGAAGTCCTCATCTGTGAGGAAAGTCGGCTGCCGCTGCAGTCCGACAGGCCCTCAACATACTTTCAGGTTTGTCTTCGCGGCCGCGGCAGACTTTTCTCTGTAGGCGCCTGTCTGTTATTCGTTGTGTTTATCTTAGCTTTGTTGCTGACGGAAGAAATGGGGCAGACGCAGACGACTCCATTAGACTTGACTTTAAGACATTGGGGAGACATAAAGAGTAGAGCACACAATCTGTCTGTTCTTGTTAAAAAAGATAAATGGAGCACTCTGGCCTCAGCCGATTGGCCTGGTTTTCAGGTTGGCTGGCCTCCCAAAGGAACTTTCTCTCTTCCCCTTATACAGGCAGTCAAGAAGAAAGTTTTCGGTACTGGATCCCATGCACGCCAGGACCAGATTCCTTACATTCTTGTCTGGGAAAACTTAGTCACAGAACCCCCCTCTTGGGTTCAGCCCTTCTTACCCCACCCATCTTCACAGGTTTTTGCGGTCCACAACGGCCTGAAGGAGCCTAAGAAAGTTCTGCCTCCAGCCCCCGACACAGATCTCCTCCTCCTCGATTCTCCCCCTCCATACCCTCCTACCGCTTTCCCCCAACCTGCCGCTCCCCCGGTCCCTATTCCTTCCCCCCATCTCTCTCCTGTTCCTCCTGTCCCTCCTGTTCCCGTTATTCCCCCACCTCCTCCGACCCCTCAGGCCAGTGGAGGGCAGAACGTCGGCCCCGCCGGAGGGACTAGGAGCCGCCGGGCCCCCTCACCAGGGGCTGCTGTGACGCTTCCCCTTCGAGCCCTCGGCGCCCCCTCTGAGGATGGCCAGCAACTCCTACAGTATTGGCCTTTCTCTTCCTCAGACCTCTACAACTGGAAGACCCAAAATCCCCCTTTTTCAGAAAATCCCAGAGGGCTGACCAATCTGATTGAATCTTTGCTTTTCACCCATCAGCCCACTTGGGATGACTGCAACCAGTTGTTACAGGTCCTGTTTACAACAGAAGAAAAAGACCGGATCCTCCTAGAAGCCCGGAAAAATGTGCCGGGAGTCGATGGGCGACCCACTCAGAACCCAGCTATTATAGAAGAGGGGTTCCCTCTGACTAGACCTGATTGGGACTTCAACACCCCGGAAGGTAAGGAGCACCTGAAAGTCTTTCGCCAGGCTCTGATGGCAGGTCTCCGGGGAGCGGCGAGGCGCCCCACTAATTTGGCTAAGGTAAAGGGAGTCCTTCAAGGACCCGATGAATCCCTCTCAGCATTTTTAGAGAGGCTCATGGAGGCTTTTCGGCAGTACACTCCGTATGATCCAGTCAGTGAAGAACATAAAGCCACAGTTACTGTGGCTTTTATAGATCAGTCTAGTAAAGACATCAGGAGGAAATTGCAAAAGCTAGAAGGACTGCAGGACAAAACCCTGCGAGACTTAGTACAGGTGGCAGAGAAAGTGTATCATAATAGAGAGACAGAAGAGGAGAAAGAGGGTAGAAAGCTGCGGGAGACTGAAGAAAGAGAGCTGAGGAAAGAAAAACGGCAAGAACGCAACCTCCATAAAATCCTCACCACTGTTGTGAGAGAAACCAGAGAACCTAAGCCAGGGCCAGGCGGCAGGAGGCAACAGCTGGATAAAGATCAGTGTGCGTACTGTAAAGAAAAGGGACATTGGGCCAGAGAATGCCCAAACAGGAAAAAGAAACTTCCGCAGTGGGAGAAACCCATTGCCCACCCCAAAATTCTAACCATGCACGGAGACAGTGACTAGGGGGGACGGGGTTCGGAGCCCCTCCCCGAACCTAGGGTAACCTTAACTGTGGAGGGGAAACCTACTCAATTCTTAGTAGACACCGGGGCACAGCACTCAGTATTGCAACAAACTGACGGACGACTTTCAAATTGGAAGTCGTGGGTCCAGGGAGCCACGGGAAATAAATTGTACTCTTGGACCACCGCACGGACGGTGGACCTGGGAACAGGATTAGTGTCTCATTCTTTTCTCGTGATCCCGGATTGCCCATACCCTTTATTGGGAAGGGACTTGCTCACAAAAATGAAAGCCCAGATCCATTTCCTGCCAGAGGGGCCACAGCTTAAAAGGCCCACAGAGAATCCCATACAGATATTGACTGTGATGTTAGAAGATGAGTATAGACTCTTTGAATTCGAAAAAGAGAACCCAGGCATGGGAGACCTCAACCTGTGGCTAAGAAAGTTCCCCCAGGCGTGGGCAGAGACAGCAGGAATCGGGGAGGCTAAACATAGGCCGCCCGTCTATGTTGAACTAAAACCACAGGCCACTCCCGTAGCCGTTCGCCAGTACCCTATGCCGAGAGAAGCCAGAGAGGGAATCCGGCCACAGATCACCCGATTACTCCAGTTGGGGATATTGCGCAGATGTCAGTCTGCCTGGAACACCCCCCTTCTTCCTGTCAAGAAGCCAGGCACAAACGAATACCGCCCAGTCCAAGACCTGCGAGAAGTTAACAAGCAGGTAATAGACATTCATCCCACGGTTCCTAATCCTTATAATCTTTTGAGTTCCCTGCCACCTCTCCGAGGCTGGTATACTGTTTTAGATTTAAAAGACGCCTTCTTCTGCCTCCAACTTGCGCCGAAGAGTCAAGAGCTTTTTGCGTTTGAATGGAGAGACCCAGACGGAGGAGTGACGGGGCAGCTCACATGGACCCGGCTCCCTCAGGGATTCAAAAACTCCCCCACCCTCTTCGATGAAGCTCTCAACCAGGACCTGGCGCTATATCGAGAAGCGAACCCCCAGGTAACCTTGTTGCAATATGTTGATGACCTTTTGCTTGCAGCCGAAACGAGAGAAGATTGCCTGAAGGGGACGGAGAAACTTCTGGCAGAATTAGGAACTCTAGGATATCGGGCGTCAGCCAAGAAAGCACAAATCTGTAAACAACAGGTAAGCTACCTGGGCTATGTGTTAAGAGAAGGGAAGAGGTGGCTGTCAGATGCAAGGAAAGAGACTGTTCTCCATATCCCCCCGCCTGAGACCCCTAAGCAAGTCAGAGAATTCCTGGGGACCGCAGGATTTTGCAGGCTATGGATCCCCGGGTTCGCAGAGATGGCAGCCCCCCTTTACCTCCTCACCAAAGCCGGACCGTTCTCTTGGGGAGAGAAAGAACAGAAGGCGTTTGATGCCATTAAGTTGGCATTGATGTCCGCCCCAGCTCTGGGACTCCCCGATGTGACAAAACCCTTCCATCTGTTTGTGGCAGAGAACAAGGGGATAGCTAAAGGAGTGCTAACTCAGAAGCTCGGACCGTGGAAACGGCCTGTAGCATACCTGTCTAAAAAACTAGATCCAGTAGCTGCTGGCTGGCCTGCATGTTTGAAAGTAATCGCGGCAGCAGCATTGTTAGTCAAAGATGCGGACAAATTGACCCTAGGGCAAAATCTAACCGTGACTGCTCCGCACGCGCTAGAAAGCATAATCCGGCAGCCCCTGCACCGGTGGCTTACAAATGCTTGGATAACTCACTATCAAGCCCTGTTGCTCAACTCCGACCGGGTGACATTCTCCCCGCCAACCAGCCTCAATCCGGCCACTTTGCTGCCAGACCCTGATCTTGAACCCCCAGTGCATGACTGTCAGCAAGTATTAGCCGAAGTCCATGGGTGGCGTAAAGATTTGACTGACCTGCCTTTACCAGATGCTGAAGCCACCTGGTTCACAGATGGAAGCAGCTACCTAGATCAAGGAAAGCGTAAGGCAGGAGCGGCTGTAGTAGATGGAGAAAAGATAGTGTGGGCTCAGCCCCTCCCCGAGGGAACCTCGGCACAGAAAGCTGAGCTCATTGCTCTTACGAGAGCGCTAGAACTGGGGTCCGGAAAGAAAATTAACATCTATACAGATAGCAGGTACGCCTTTGCGACAGCACACGTGCATGGAGCCATTTACCAACAAAGAGGACTCCTCACCTCTGAAGGAAGAGAAATAAAAAATAAGCCAGAAATCATGGCACTCTTAGAAGCTCTGCACAAGCCAGCCAAAGTAAGTATAATTCATTGCTCCGCTCACCAACACGGGAGGTCTTACATCGCCGTAGGCAATAATATGGCTGATCAAGCTGCCCGAGAAGTGGCAGCAAAGACTGTAGAAATCTTCCTCTCTGAAACCCAGCCTGAGCCGAGCCTGCCACCCTATCAATATAGCCCAGCAGACTTGGAATTAATCTCCAAAAATCATACTCACTATTTTGATGAACAGAAGAGAGCCTGGTGCACCCAAGATAAAAAAATCATCCTGGCCCGAGCAACTGCCAAAGCCGTAATTAAACAAATGCACCAGTGGACACACTTAGGAGCGCACAAACTTGTCCAGACTGTTTTAAATTCTGGATGGTATGCGCCGAACCTGCAGCAGATAGCTGAATCTGTAATTAAGCCATGCATTCCTTGTCAAGAAACAAACTCGCCCAGGAAGAAGAAATGGACTGGGAAACGGGCAAGGGGGAACCGGCCCGGACAGTTTTGGGAAGTAGATTTTACTGAAATTAAACCAGGAAAGTATAAATTTAAATCTCTTCTAGTGTTTGTAGATACCTTTTCAGGTTGGGTTGAAGCCTTTCCGACAAGGCAGGAAACGGCTGCAGTGGTAATAAAGAAAATATTAGAAGAAATATTTCCTCGGTTCGGGATACCTAAGGTAATAGGATCTGACAACGGACCTGCTTTCATCGCCCGGGTGAGTCAGGGATTTGCTAAGTATTTGGGGACTGATTGGAAATTACATTGCATGTACAGACCCCAGAGTTCAGGGCAAGTAGAAAGGATGAATCGAACCCTAAAAGAGACCTTAACTAAATTGACCATAGAGACTGGCTCAGACTGGGTGGTGCTCCTTCCCCTGGCCTTGTTTCGAGCTCGGAACACCCCTACTCATCTCAACCTCACCCCCTTTGAAATTTTGTATGGCTCCCCCGCCCCGCTTACTTGCCTGTATGACCCCCTCCCCGTTACCCAGACTGACAATCGCGATTTATATAATAGGTTGAAAGCTCTCCAGGCAGTCCAAAAAGAAGTGTGGACCCAACTAAAAGCAGTCTACGAGCCTGGCACTCCAGAAGCAGCCCACCGGTTCCAAGTAGGAGACTTTGTGTTTGTAAGGCGGCACCGAGCACAGACCCTCGAGCCACGGTGGAAAGGACCTTACTTAGTGTTGCTGACCACCCCAACAGCAGTCAAAGTCGACGGGATTGTCGCCTGGATCCACGCATCTCATGTGAAACCCGTTACCTCAGCCGAGACAGCTGACGATCATCTCACGTGGAGAGCCCAATCTACTGAGAATCCTCTCCGGCTTAAAATCACCAGAAGACCCCTAAAGTGACCAGGTGCACGTCTGGAGACACCAGCGCCGTTCAGCTGACCCATGCACCGTACCCAAAAACTCTGCTCCAAGATGATCACGTCAGCTGGACAAAGACAATTTACAAAAGCTAAGACTGTGCCGCTCA
Source organism: Manis pentadactyla (assembly GCF_030020395.1). Lineage (NCBI taxonomy): Eukaryota > Metazoa > Chordata > Mammalia > Pholidota > Manidae > Manis > Manis pentadactyla. The sequence goes on along the minus strand of NC_080020.1, from coordinate 66,632,824 downwards.
TCTTATATATTTTGTGCCTTTCCCCCATTGCACTCAGTAACCCTAACCCCCATGTTCCTTATCAGCTCACCTGGGAAATAGAGAACTGGGAAACTCATGAAATCTACAACCGCACTTCCCACACCACCCCCTTAGGCACGTGGTTCCCTAACCTGTACTTTAACCTAGACAGAGTAGCAGATTTAGAAAAGAGAGGCGGGAAGGGCAGGAGCCAGCATTCAGGCCCCCCTCTTCCCTGCGCCCCTCAGTTCTGTCCAGTTGGAATGGGAGGGGGAGACTGGCGAGAGAAGCAGCGCCGAGTCTCTGTGAGTCGAAATGGGTTTTATGCGTGCCCGGGGTTTCGAATGGGGCCAGAGAGGCAGCAGTGCGGAGGGGCCGAGTCCCGATACTGTGCACGCTGGAGTTGTGTTACCACCAATGACGGGGAGTGGAAGTGGCAAGTAACCCCCCAGCTCGTCACTCTCTCGTTTGTTAAACCATGCACCCGAACTAGGTATAGCCCAGACTGTAATCTACTCAAGCTCCAGTTCACAGAGCAAGGGAAAAAAGACACCCGATGGCAGACGGGGTTAGTCTGGGGCATATATCTTTACCAGACCCCTCCTTTTGGAACCCTTATCCGAGTCAAATTAAAAGTTGAGCCTGTAGTTGAGATAGCCTTGGGTCCAAATAAATTATTGAGACCCGAAGCACCGAAAACCCCTAGACAGCCCCTTAAAGTGACACAGCCCCCTAAGTCCTTTCCCCAGAGCCTGAGCCCAGCTTGGACACCAGCCCCCGCTACAGCAAGCCAGCCATCCCGGCTTCTTAGTCTGATCAGAGGCGCTTTCCAAGTTGTCAACAATACCCGTCCCGAGCTAACTCACTCCTGCTGGTTATGCTATGATGTTGCTCCCCCGTACTACGAAGGTATAGCGTTTGTTAATGCTCTCAGTCAGTCTTCTGACCCCTCCCAGTGTAGATGGCAGCAGAAAGGACCGAGACTCACTTTATCCTCTGTAAGTGGGCAAGGAACCTGCATTGGGAAAGTTCCTAAAACTTACACCTCCCTCTGCAACAAGACAGAGGTAATAAGCACCACCCCAACTTACTATATTCCCCCCCCTAACGGGTGGTGGGCTTGCCAAACCGGAGTCACTCCATGTGTTCATTCCCAGAAGTTAAGAGAAACGTCTGACTTTTGTGTTCTAGTACAATTAATACCCCGCCTTATTTACCATCCTTATGACGAAGTCCTGTCCCAGCTAAGCCAGTCCTCGCCCTGAGTCAAACGAGAAACCGTGAGTCTGACTATCTCCCTCTTACTGGGCCTCGGCCTGGGGGCAGCAGGGGCAGCCACAGGAGCATCCTCACTAGTTCTCCAGAACCAGCATTACCACAGTCTCAGAGAAGCTATAGATGCGGATTTAGAAGAAATAGAGAAATCCATATCCACTCTGCAAGACTCTTTAACTTCTTTATCAGAAGTAGTCCTGCAAAATAGAAGGGGGTTAGACATGTTATTCCTCCAACAAGGCGGACTGTGTGCTGCCCTTAAAGAAGAATGTTGTTTCTACGTAGATCATTCAGGAGTAGTAAAAGACTCCATGGCAAAAGTCAGAGAAGGGTTAGCTAAGAGGAGAAGAGAAAAAGAACAAAACCAAGGGTGGTTTGAGTCCTGGTTCAACTCCTCACCTTGGTTAACTACCCTCATCTCTACGCTAGTAGGGCCTTTAATAATCTTAGTATTAATTCTAACCTTTGGCCCCTGCATCCTAAACCGCCTAGTTACTTTTATTAAAGAACGCATTAGCACCGTGCAAATCATGGTGTTGAGACAGAACTATCAGAGTGTTGACCAAACAGATGACCTCTAGTTTCATGATTGAAATAGATACAAGAAGAAGAGGGGAATGTAAGAATAGAAATGGGTTAGCATAAGAGTAGCCATCTTTAGGGCCTAAAAGCCATTTCCTGAGTGTGTGAACTGAAACTGGGTAAGGCTGGGAAAAACAAGATAATCAATCATGAGCACTGGAATAAGGCAACGGTGACCCTTGGTCCGTTAGCCTTGGTCAGTAAAACCTACATACCAAGCTTATCGTGCGGAACCACCCCGACAAAATTGAGGGATGGTCTTACCCTGACCTCTTGCTTAACCCCAGGATGTATGTCCGCCCTGACAATTGAAGAATGGTTTTATCCTGCCTAACCCCAGGATGTAGTATATATGTCTTGCAAGAATAATGTATAGCTGTAGGAAATTACTATGAGTTAAGTGCTTTGAAAATGATATATAAACCCTTGGTTTCGAATGCTCGGGGTCCTTGTTGAAACCCGCTGTGTCGGGCAGACACTTGGACCCCAGCTAGCTGGAATAACAATAAACCTCTTGCTTGTTGCATCGATCTGCCGTGGCCTTGTCTCCTCACTGGGGGGGAAGCGCAGACCGGAATAAGGCCGTTGGGTCTTACATTTAAGCTCAGAGCTCTCTCCTGAGCTGTATTGTGTGTTTGTGTGTAATATATATATATATATATATATATATATATATATATATATATATATATAAAACAGTCAATGAGCCCTCTGTGCCAGGCATTGGGAAATAAAAAAAGACACAAACTTAGCTCCTGCCCAGACAGAGTTTTCAGCAGTCTGTGAATCAGATACTTCAAAGACACCTCTACCTAGACATGTTCTTGGCACCTCATGCTGGGCTTGTTTGAAATTGTATTTATCACTGCCACCCCACTCCATAACTCCCCCTTCCTCCCTACCTCAAACCTACTCCCTTTACTGCCTCATTCCTTATCTGCATGGAAGGCTGGGTTAGAAACAAAAGCAAGTGAAAAAAAAATGTCCTTTCTTATTCACAGCCTGTTCAAACTGTAAATGATTCTCAATTTAAGAAATGGTTTTAGGGCAAACAATAATCCAGAGCAGAATTATAAGATCTTTTATTAAGAGTTCAGAAAAATCTAAGGCAGTGTCTTCTAGAGCTTTTTATAGATAGACAGAGCCTCTAAAAATCTTCAAAGTGTGCTTCACAAAACCTCCCGATTAAACAATTGGGCTTCCACATATCTTAAGGACATTATCTCAGGATATCTCATGGGGACTCAAAAGTAAAGAAGGGCTTATCTTGGGGATACTTGTTGTTGTGGATTCATGAAAAACCTTCAAAATATTTAAAAGAATTGTCCTAAAATAGAAACCACCAATCTGGACTAAAAGAGAGCAACAGTACAAAATGAGAAGTGGACTTTGGACCTCCAATACTCAATGGACAGTAAATAGGCAGAGAGGCTATTTAGTTGCAAATGCAGCTTTTTTTTAAAATGTAAAATAAGGACTGACTCAGGAGGCAGAACTAAGAGCCTACAGGCTAGACCAAGAGCTGGAAAGGACAATTCCCAACAGTAGCACTACACCCTAACAAAGAAACTGGCAGGGTCAGGGTGAGCCTGATCAAATTTCATGATTGCTGTGTACTTCCTGCTTCCCCCCTTAAATGAGCGTTCCTACAGTAGTTTGCCTATGCCTATCCTGCCATTGAAAGTTGGGTGTGTGAGGGGCGGGAGAAATGGGGAGATGTATGTTAAAAGGTACAAAGTTCCAGTTATGCAGGATGAATAAGTTCTGGGAATCTAATGGACATAATGGTGACCATTGTTAATTATACTATGTGGCAATTTGCTAAGAGGGTAAACCTTAAATGTTCTCACCACACACACAAAAACGTTAACTAGAAGAGGTGATGGATATGATAATTAGCTTGTATTGTGATAATCATTTCACAGAGTAAATGTATACCAAAACATCATATTGTACACCACAAATATATAATTTCTGTTTGTCAATTACACCTCAATAAAACAGGGGACAGGAGAGAAAGTTGGGCATGGGTGGGGCAGACAACTTGTCTCTAGTTCAGTTTCTCAGATTTAGGAGTTGTGCTCAAAGAACATCACTGAATGAGTGTAATCTTCACCTGGACCTTAGGTGAGAAAAATACTAGACTTTAAATGGATGTTTAGATTTGGAGGTCTTGGGGAAGAGGATGAGTTTATTTTGCATGTGAGTTGTAGCTGCATGGTAGATTATCAGAGATTGAATTTTCCAAAGGGGGCCACACACACACACACACTTTCCCTTTCCACATGCTCTTCTCATAACATGACAGATACTTCTCCCATCAAGAGGGGATGGCAGTGTCCTTCCCCTTGAACAGGAATATGACTATAGCAGAGGTGATGCTATGTGACTTCTGACGGTATGTCATCAATGCTGGTCCACTGTCCCTCTGCTTCTCTTGAGCACTTACTCTTAGCACCTAGTCACCATGCCACAAGGAAGCCCAGAAGCCCTTGGAGAGGCTCACATGGAGAAAAGCTAGGCCTCCAGCCCCAGATGAGCTCCCTGCCAAAGGCCAGCACCGAGTGGATCCTCCCGTCCCCAGCTGAGAGGTGCTGCATCCTGGAACAGAGACGATCTGCTCATGCCAAGCCCTGCCAAAATCACATACTGATCAACAAAAGAAGTGACTGATGCTGCTTTAAGCCACTACTCTTTGGGGTAGGGTTATACAGTGGTTATAACTAGAGTGCTTTCTTACTGCTTTCCTTAACCTCTGTCTTCCATTTTATCTCATTCCCCATGAATTTTCTAAAAGGTAAAGTTGATCAAGTTATGTCCCAGACCTTTTTTTTTCTATTTGCATTTCTGATACTAAACTGTAATCACCTCAAGGTCATGAATGGTTTCTTAACTTTATAGTAGCAACCATTTATTGAATAAATCAAGTATTAAAAAATCTTGTTCCTGGAACTTTAATAGGATCTCTTATGGAAACTTGACTCAGAGTATGTAAATTCTGTGAAATTAAATTACAAAATTAACAATACTGCTGAATTGCCAAACATTTCTTTATAAGCAGATGATATGCTGTTTTGCCTAATCCTTAGTAATCTGACTCTGATAAATAGTGAATTATAATTACATAGTTCTGCTTTCACATATAGAAGTACAGAATTACAAGCAATTCTCAATATCCCACAAGTAATATTTGCTATTACCATTTCTAGGAATTTCTAAATTTTCTGTTAATATACATTTTTTTCCTAAGTATTTCTTTACTCCTTCTGTAATACACAACCATTCCCAAATTCCCTCTGAACAAATTCTTGGTATTTGCACTTTTTGTTTTTTGTTCTGTATCTTAGTGATTACTTCTTCCCAAGGCAGATGATTTTCTCTTTTACTATTTATGTTAGATTTTCATAACACCCATTTCCTCTAAGGAGGTAAAGGTGCTTGGCCCACAGAGGTGTTTGTTGTTATCTGTTTGATTTAATGAATATTTTCCAATTATTGCAATAGCCAAGAAGAACAACAAAGTTAGAAGAAAAGATCACAGCAAGGGACAGAGTAGCAAGGTCAGAAATGAACAGGGGCTGGTTTATTTGTAGAGCAGTGAGAACTCAGGGAATTGTGAAAATAACTGCATCCAAACCATGTTCAACTTTATAGTGCTACCCTTGGGAAAGGTGTCCTGGTACCTCATCTTTAAGTTGACTTGACGATCCCTGGCTCCAGGCTACTCTGCTTCCGCCAGTCTCTTCTATTTGTGTCAAGACAACTGATTTTTGTACTTTATGCTGGACTTGGCCAAGGCTAAAGGAGGAAGCAGCCTGAAGTCAGTGACTCTATTTGACTTTCCCTATATTTCAACTCATTGAAGAAATTAAGTGATATATCATGAAGGTAGGTGGGGGAGCAGTGACAGTGGACTTGAACTAAAGAGAGGCCCAGAGGACAGTAAAAAGAGTTCTGTGAGTGACAAGACCTCCAAAGGGGAGGCTGGTATATAACACTTATAGAAGGTGGACCTTAGACACTGCAAATGGGAATTCAGAGTTAGAACTAAGCTGATTCAAAGATGCGGAAGAAATGTGTTACTTATCACACACTGATTTTGTAAGCAAAGACTCATTCAGAAGTGCCACATCTTTTGCAAAGCAAAATTAGAAAAGCATACATCAGTGTTCCATCTGTGCCACACAAGAATATTCAGTATTTCCATTGTAGAGAGTGTGACGTCTTCAGAGAAATTTTTGATAGGGAAAAAAAAATTAGCAAAGTATTTCAACAGCTTCTTTATGAAGATATTAGTGACCCCATTATAACTGGTGGACAAACACCAAAGAACATTTTCATTCTTAGACAAAAAGGAAATTTTTAATTGCTTGTTCAGTTTGATACAGTTATACATATGGAAATGGAACAAACCTCTTAAAACCAGCATAGTTGGTAATGACAGAGAAACTTCCATGCGGAGTGATTATAAGCTACTCAGGTTCTGCTTTGCTTTGGCTGAGAGCCTTAAAAGTGGCGAAGGAAAAGGAAGAAAGACTCAGAATGTATGTAAAGCAAGAAAGGGAAAAGCAAAGAGTTGTCTCAAAATTTGCTTGAGAAAATGGGTCTCCTTTAAAGAGCTGCCATAAATGGAAGAAGCTCTAATTTTTGCAGTATGCTAAAGCACAAAAGCTTTCAGCATCTCACAGAGCTACATGAAATAAATGAGAGCAGAACTCCAGGAACAAAGCTGAATACCATAAAAGGCCTGAAATATCCAAGAAAGGACAGGATTTTAATTGTAAAGTCTCTTCACGACTTTTGAATGGGGCAGAAAAAGGATGAGTTGAATTGTCAAATACCTCTCAACCCACAAATAAATATTATATCATCTAGAATATATATTACATACAATATCATTCTCAGTAGCTCCAATGGGAGCCACTGCTACACAATTTCGTGTGATTCCATTATGGTTTTGCTTTTTCATGGTGTTTAACTGCATTATGTATTATACTTTTTCAAGCACACATATGCAGTAGGACTTTGGGACTTCTAACACGATAATGAATCATTATTTTTAATAGCTTTTTTCTTTGATTATTATGGTAATTAATATTTATTTTTACATACTATGAAAATTCCAAAAAATATAGATTTTAAAAGTTGCCTATAAAATAAACTCTTACAAATAACTATTGTTAATATATTTTTGTCCTTAGTATTTAATGAGCATGCACTTTGTGCCAGGCCTTTATCTTAGAGTAAAGGTACAGCAGGATTTCCATCTTTCTAGTGAGAAGGGACAGAAAATAAATCTATAAACAAGCAAATAATATTAAAACACGAGAAAAATAATGTAAAGAAAATAAAATGAGCTAATGTGATAGTGAGTGAGTGACCAGTAGGGAGAGGAAGAGTTTGAGCTAGGCTGAGAATGGATGGTCACTTTGACAAGGTGACCCTTGAGTGGAGGACCAGATGATGTGAAGGAAGCAGGTGTGGCGAGACCCACGGACCCACGGGAAACTTTTGGGAACACAGATCAGCACAAGCAAAGGTCCTGGGATAGGAATGTTCTGCTGGTGTGGGAGAGACCAAAGAAGCCAGTGTGGCCAGAGAGTAGTGAAAAGTAGGCAGAGTAGAGGGAGGAGATGCTGGAAACTGGGTGGGGAACTAACAGTGTAGGGTCTCAGAAACAATGGCAGGAATTTGGATCACATTTTGGGGATTTCCATCACAGGAGTCACATGATCTCTTTTAGAAAAATTACTCACGCTGTTGGGGAGGTTAGAGCCCAGGGGACAGAAGAGTAAGCCTGGGTTGGCCTGTCAGGAGGTTGTGGCAGGAATTTAGGTGGTTTGGGTGAAGGTGTGTTAAGATTCAGGATGTATTTTGGGTAAGGTGAAATAAACAGCAAATAGAATAAATCAAAGTATGATGAAAAGAAAAGGATCAAAGATTATTTTTAGGTTTTTGGCCTAAAGCAATTGGGTACATAGTAGTTTTACTGAGTAGCAAAATTTTAAAAACAAAGGTCTTTTATCACACAGTAAGAAATATGTTACCAAATTGTTCCCATGTTTAGTTAGCTGCTAAGCAGCTCAGAGATACAGTTAGCCTTAAATGAGATTTCTAATGTTTTTCTTTATGATCTAAATAATTTGTGATCTTGATTTTTGGTTTATTTAGGATCCTATTTTTCAGGTCATGGTAGGCTTACCTTTTTAATAATGTAATGTTATTTATTATAAATAGAAGTAAGTGTGTCTCTAAACAGGACATAGCCAAATTCTGAGATTGAACAATATTTATACCCATTGGTCGTCTTTATTTATTCTTCTGTTATGGCTGACTTGGGCTCCTTGCATATTTTTAAGTGTGTGTGTGTGTTTCTCCATTAATTTAAAAACACACTTGTTTTATATTAAGAATATTAACCCTTCATCTGCATGTAATCTTGATTTGTCATTTGCCTTTCTATTTTATTTTGGCAGTTTTCTTATACATGTAACTATTTCAATTTTACACAAATTTATTAATATTTTCCTTCATGGTTTTCTACATTTATAATATTATACTAGTTAAATATTCACTCTTTGTACTTACGTTTTCAATGTACTTGAGACTAAATCAATCATTCACAAAATGGGGTTTTCATGAACTTAGGTCTTAGGGAAAGGTCCTCTGCTTTCATTAAAATAACTCCATTTTTCCTGGCACTTCCCCTTTTGAATGCTCTGTCTCCCAGGGTTTTCATTGCCAAGTTACTTAACAGGTCATAGCACCTACAACAAATGGCGATGGCATTTCAGTACCACATATCCCAGAAATGAAGTCATTAAATCAATTCCAAATATCAAATCAGTTCATTAGGGGTAAAAACAAAACTCACCAAGCAATGAAATAGAGCAAAACTAAAACTGAATACAAATAGAAACAAACAAAACTATGGTTTACCAAAGAGATCACACAGCCACAGAGAGCAAATATGTATATTTCCACCAAAAGGAACCAGTAATTCCTAAATAAATGACCAGCTCTGAGGCAGGGAAAGCACAAGGTGAACATAGGACATTTTTTGCCATAAGTCAACAATGCAATCCAAGATGAATAGGTCATGCTCAAAGAATAAAAGATCCAGCTTGAACAGGTTTTTATTGGAAGGAACCCCCCACCCCAACCCCCAAAACTTGAGTCCATAGTAATATTTGAGAGAGAGATTAGGGAAGTAGAAGAAAGCTCTTCTTTGGAAATGAATTGCAGTTCTTCTAGGCAAATGAATTCTTTGCAAATGAGTTCCTGAAGAGGAACTTTTGGTTTCTGGACTGGCATATAAGGATCCTGGAAGTTATCACACCACCATCCCAACAAATAAAAAGCTGAACAAACTGGAAAACTGACCACTCTTCTTAGGCCAGCAGATAAGTGGGGTCACAGGGCAGCCTGCTGCTTTAAAAATTGGAGACACAGACAGATAAAGAATCACAACCTGTTGGAGCAAAAACTCACTAGCAGAAACCTCTGTGGGAGCCAGTGCCAGGAAAGGAAAAATGAAACTGGAATTGACAAATTGCTGGAGGCTCAGTGTGAACTAGTCTGAGAGTTAAAAATTCCAGCAGGGCCTCATCATAGGGATCCCCCAGGCTTTTTACCTCTAGGAATTCTCACAGTATGAAAGAAAAATCCCCTTTTGCTTCCAGCAGTAGGAGGGGAAAACGAATTATTTTGAAATATGCCAGAGCATTTTTTTCTTAACAGGGTCTGCCCACAGGGAAAACTAGTTACACAGAGCCTGACTACCCTGGGGGAAGGGAAATACCCAGCTGCAGCCGCTCTAGCCATCCTATCCCACCTAAGGGAACTGGGATGGGGCTGAGATGCACTTGTGAAGTTCACAGCCCAGGGGCACAGGCTCACCTAAAAGCCTGAAATTGAATCCTGGGATTACAGCACACTTTCCTGTCCCTCACACCTCACCACCACATCACTAAAGGTTTATTTTACTGGAATTCCTCATACCCAATACTTCATGTTCTCCTTTGAACAAAAAAATCACATGGCGTACTAAAAGGTAAAAAGCACAGTCTGAAGAGACAGAGCAAGTATCAGAACCAGACTCAGATATGGCAGGGATGTTGGAATGATCAGACTGGGAATTTAAAACTATGATAAATATTCTAAGGGACCTAAAGGCAAAAGTAGAAAGAATGCAAGAACAAATTCTAAGCATCAAAAAAAAAAAAAACATGCCAGAGAAAAAAATACTGTAACAGAAAGGATACCTTCGATGGGCTCATTAAGAAACTGGACACAACAGAAGAAAGAATCTGAACTTGATGCTATGTCAGTAGAAACTGCCAAAACTGAAAATCAAAACAAAACAAAACCACAGAAAGGAAGATCCAAGAACTGTGGGACAACTGCAGAAAGTTTTACCTACGTGTGGTGTAACTGGAATACTAAGAGAGAGAAAGAAGCAGAAGAAATATGTGAAGCTATAATGACTGAGAATTTCCCCAAATGACTGACAGCTACCAAACCACAAATCCAGGAAGCTCAGAGAGCACCAAACAAGGTAAGTGCCAGAAGGAAGGGTAGAATTTTATAATTTTGTAAAAATATCAAAATAAAAACAAAAAAGTCTACATCTGAGGCGTTTACATAGGAAATTAAAAAGTTCTATATCCTGAAACAAACCCTCTTATTTAAAATAGTTTTTCCTGCCAAGACACAAAATAGCATAAACAGGAGAGAAAATATCTTATTTCTTTCTGGTTTAATTGAGTGAAGAATGAGGCACATCACACATACAGAGCCTTGGCTCTTAGCCAAAGTAACAGTTTTCCTGCATATACAATAAACCTAATGGGGATTCTCAGCCAGAACCAGGGGTGTGAGTGATTCACTGCTGCCCCACCAAAACCCCAGTCCATCCATCAGATTGGTCCTAAATGTGTGGCAGGCAGTGTGTGCCTGGGCAAAGGTCCACCTGGCAGAGAGTGAGAACCTAGAGAGTCAGGTTGAAGCTGCATCAGCAGGTGATCCCACTCTTCCTGCAGCTTCCAGGACCCTATGGGGCATGCATTCTGTGGCCACAGTGTCATGAAAAACCTGAATTATGTATGAACAGACTAAAGAGTTAGTAAACTTAAGGAACCCCCATCAAAGACTAAATAAATGGCCTCAGTGGTTTCTAATTTCTGATGATTGGTGGAAAACAACTGTTCTTCGTGACCTTACAAGTAACACAGTATTTCATCCACTAGATCATAGGCTCTCTTAGGCCAGAGACTGCTTCTTTTCTTACCACATGTGGTCAACTGCTAACGTGACCACAATCTCTTACTCCTCCTTGAGGTCACATATGAGGCAATGTGACTTTGCAGCAACTCTTGTTAGAAGATGGAATTTACCCTCCCCTTGAATGGACGTTGGCCTTGTCACTTGCTTCCAATGACAGGATAAATCGAAAGTAATGCTGTTAGTTCCAAACAATAAGCCTCAAGAGGTCTTTCGTGCTCTTGCAGACTTGCTAATATGCACAAGCCCAAGCTAGCTGGCTGGAGGATGAAACCACTTTGACCAGAGATGTGCAACTGAGGCTGTTCTAGTCTAGACAGCCTCAGCTGACTCAACAGCTAACTGCAGGTGAATGAGTGAGAAGAAAAACCCAGTTCAGCTCAGCCAAAATGCTAACTTGCAGAATTATGCAAAAATAAATGGCAACTGTTTTAAGCCACAAAGTTTAGGGGTCGTTATTATGCACAAAACCTACACCATCATCCTTAATGACTATCACTATACCAGGCATTTAGAAGGCATGCATCAAAAAAAGTTAGATAAATATGATGTAGAGTTAATTAATCCATCTAATAAAATGTTCAGCAAGTGCCAGGGCTGTGCTAGGTACGAAGATACAGAGAGAACAGACATGACCTCCATCATCAAGGAGCTTTCAGGCTAGCAGAAGAGACAAGGAGATGGTATTTCACAAGCTATTGCAGCAGTCCATGAGAGTGGTGTGTTCTGGATAATGTGGAGAAGCCCAGGACCCAGATTAGGGGGAGAGGTCACAGGAAGCCCTTGAGGAGGTGATACATTAGCTAAGTGTTAAAAAAAATGAGCAGATGTCACTAAATGAAGTAGTGGGGATTGTGTGAGTGAGTGTGTACTGTAGGAACATAGAAAGAAGTACCAAAGGCTGCAAACTGAGCTGCTCAGGACTATGGGACTGGAGTAAGGGAGGGGAAGATGATTAATTTTTAGTGTGGCTCCATTACCAGCCAGGGGGGCCTCAGCAAATTACTTCAGCTTTCTAAGTCTTCCTGGACCCTCTCCATCATATCAGAGTAACATTTCTGTTCCTGCATCTGAGGCCTGTGATTACAAGTATGAAAGCCTTAGGTACCATTTACGAAAGGAAGGACACAATGATTTATAATATCACATAACCTGGGTCCAACAGAATTAAACCACAAACATTGCATATTTAGATTTACCCCATTCCCAATTCCCAGAAGTGAAATTTGGAAACTTTTCGCTTTTGCTAATGGAACCCAAATTTATAATAGCTCTCTAAACTCCGCTAACCAACCATACAGTGCAGCAAAAAGCCAAGTTTGATTACTTTGAACCCTGTGACTCTGAGTTTCATAAGTTTGAGGTTTTGTTCAATGTCAAGTCATACATGAAAAAGCCTTGGTATGATGTATCCATAAAATTTGAATATTTGATAAAATAGAAACATCCATTGTGAAACTTTTAAGAAACAAAATCCAACATGAAAAGCTTCGAATAGCTTTTGTTATTATATGGGCTTACTATAATCAGTTAAGCAAGAGCAACCACCGGCCACAGCCAGCATAGGTGGCAGCACACAGCGTCCCTTCTTACCAGGGACCCTCACCCATGGGTCCATATTTTCAAGCTTTATATTTGTGTTCAGTTTGTGTTCATCTGCACCACAGTGTGCACTTTAATTATGTGGACTTTTAAATTATTTAGCTGCTATACCAAAATCTACTGCAAGAACAAACAGATACTAAAGAATAAATACTATGGGTTTTCTCAGAACACAAGAAAAAATTATCAGTGGGTATCAAATGTCTAACTAGTTTGGGAAAGTCAAACCATCATCTTCAACATCTTGTGACCCTTACTTACTTTTATAAAGGATCTCTCATCAACTGCACATTTACATAGGCAGGGCTACAGATGAGATCATTATAAAATAATGTGTTTTTGGATGACTGAAATCCCCTGGGTGCCTCCTTTACCATTATTCATCAGGAAAAATTTATTTATATGCATGTGCCCCATTGAAAGCTACAACTGGTATTAAAGTTTCCTAAAAATAGACTTGCAACCATCCAATTCAGCATGCTTATATATACTGTGTAATTCTCATACATGGATTCTTAGTGAATGACAGCTATGTTAGCAGCTCTTAGACAGTTAGGAAATTATAGAACTAGAATTTGAACCAAGCCATTCTAGCTCCAGAGTCTGTGCTCTTAATCAAATTATATGTCTCACTACCACTGAAGTTAAGGTTGATACCCCAACAATAGAGGAAGGACTTAGTATATGTTAGCTATTATTATTTTTACTGTTTAACTTGACATATATGCACATAATATACATATATATATCTGATAGATTTAAGTATCTTATAGATTCAAATATCTGTGATATGCAAAATATATTTATACATTTGTGACAATTTTTAAAAATAAAATGAACAAAAAAAAAAAACCTAACCAAAGGAGAAAGAGCATTAAAAGATTACAAGTAAATTAAGAAATTAAAAGAGAATAAAAGATACAAGCTGTATTTTTGTCATGTGCTCTTTTTGGTCTATTATGGCTATTTATTTTGTTTTGAAGTTTTCATCCATGATGACTACAAAAATAGTACCAAAGTGATAGTATTGAATCACATATTACACAAAGAAATAAAATAAGAATATCATGCTGAATGTTAAGGTGGAAATACTTGGTGGCTCAAGTAACCTAGTAATTATTCTAGGAAACAAAACAATAATAACAGCAATAATAATAATAAGATACTGACTATTAAGGAATGGTGAGAATCCCTTATTCCTTTGAAGACATTTCCAGCATTATATATTTAACAATCATATCCTCATGTGGGTCTTGATGCACTCACACATGAATTTAAATGATAATATGAAGACTCACCATTTAGATTTTATAGAAAAAGTTCTCTGTAAAATAGCAGGTTGCCTAACATTTGAACTAATTTGTTGAAAAAAAATTTTTTCAATGTATTACTACTTTAATTCAGATATGAATATTTATAAAATGAATTCTTAAATAAGAATATAAATAAAACAATATTATTTGGCTATAAATATATATTCTATCACAGTGAACATTTGTCTGTATTCAAGATATAATAATCGATATGAAATTCTTCAAAGGTCAGTTAATCTTTTCCAGTAAATAAAACTATTCATAACATAAGAGTAGCATAGTGGTATATGAATTTTCTCAACATCTGAATATTGAATATAAGTCTATTTGAATAGCCATTGAAATTTTATTATATTCGGCTATAGCAGAACCTTACTTTCCAATATTCCTAATTGGTATGATTTCTCCAGACATTCGCAAAAACAGAATGAGTCAAAGTCACCAGGAAGCAGTATCTCTGTAGTAACAGAGGGCCCCAGACCACTTGCAAGTCCATCTTGTATTTGGAAACCAAAGGAGGAAAAGTAATACATTATGTCCTTAGGGTTTAGAGAGTTTTTGATATGACTTGATAACAAGTTTCAGCTTCTACTTGGCCCAACCCCATGAACCTAAAACTACCTTGTAAGGATTCCAGACTAGTGTTAACTCAGAATGGACTTTCTCATGGAACCTGGGGTCATTATTAGGGCCTTGTTTGTCTGTCTTCTCTTGGGGAACTCTGGGACCCGCACAATAGTGCATGGGCGTAAGTTTGCATGTGAGTACTTGTAACCCCACAGAAGGACATTTCAAAAGAATGTAGGCTCTTTTGGTGAGTCCCTTAGAGACTTGGGCTGTGAGGCAGAGAAGAGGGGGTCTCATTTCTGCACACACAAGAAGCCTCTTGAGAAGAATGAGCATGTGCAGGAGCTCCTGCCACCAGCATGGAGCCTGGGATCACTGTGAAGAGCAACGGCCAGGAATTGTTCCTTATGAGAGCTACCATCAGAGCAGCAGGAGGGAATGTCAGGCTAAACAAAACTTGTGGTAGTAGGTTTCCATTCCAGCATGATTCATCTTTAAGAGAAAAATAATTCCGTTCCCACTGGGTATAATATCCAGAACAAATATGATAATTAAACTTCTAATATTTTCTACACCAAAGGGAGAGAATACGTTTTTCCCACCACATCTTGTAGGTTTAGAGGCCCAGAAACTCCAAAGAGAGGCTTAAATTTATTACTGAGCCCCTAAAAACATCAAGCCTACCAGGAACATACAGCCCAATAGAAGGAAGTTAATCTGGTTTCCAACTTGACAGTATATTTTGTTTGTCATCTGCTGCCAACTGCTACCATTCCTTATTTTTTGACATTTCCCTGAGGTGGTGATCACCTGCTGGTACCTTTCTGAGGACCCACCACTCCCCATTCTTAGGACATATGATTTGGCTAGAGCTGACCACAGGTGGGCTGTCTCTGACCCAGGTCTGACCAGAATACACTCCTCCCCTGTACAAAGTGAAGGTTCAGGGACAGTGAGGCCACCCAGGCCCGGCCGCTGAGAGGCAGAGGGTCAGTACTGAGACTTGAACAAAGCTACCCACAGAGACAGTCCTCTTCCGGAGAAGGCTGGCTGTCAGGGTAATACCCATCTAAAGCTGCGGGTGGTCCCTTTGCCCCCATGCGTAGGGAGCCTGCCAGCGCAGAAGACAGCAGAGGCCAGAGCACAAGGAGAAAGTGAGAAAGAGAACCCAATGACATTGGGCAGGCCCTTGAGTCCTGACAAATCTAAAGCCACGTGGATCCCCGGACAGCTTAGATACTGGAGCCAATATGTTTCTGTTTTGTTCTGACTGGCTGAAGCTGGCTCTTCTATAGCTTGATAACCAGAGAATCTTGACTTACTTGCCTGTATTTCTGTTCACTTCAATTCAACAAACACTGAGAAACTACTGAAGGCCAGGCACTGTGCCAGGTACTCAGGCTACACGTATGAATGAAACAGTTGCAGATCTCATGGGAGATCTGTGCTTGACCTTAAACCTAAGACTTAGAGCTTCCCTACAGGTTGCAAGCTACTTGCTATTTTGAAAGCACAGATCATGGATGTCTGTACTGACCTCATCTCACTGGACCAGAGCAGTCATTTTGAAGGGCAACAAAAGTAATAACACCCCATTGGTAAGCATGCTTTAAAAAATATAAAACTGGATGCACATTTTTACAGACTAATAAAAAATAAATTATCCTTGAGGAGCTCTTCTATGAGACACAGAACATGCATCATCTAAAAACAGTATCCTAGAACAGAATAGTAAATACTTTATTCAAAGCTTAATTTACCAAAAATAACAATGCAGAAAAATAAACTCAGACTAAATTTAGTTGAGTGCTAATTATGATGGGAGATAAAACAAATGTACGCAGAGTGAGCATAAAACATGGGTACACAATATTTTATGCTTTCATTTAGTTTTACATTTAAATTAATTTACTTTGATACCACTAATCAATGCTCACTTTCAATCAAAAAATGCATGAGGAAAGAGATTGCCTTTACAAATCAACATTTACCTAGTTCTTACTATGAACCAGGTACTCTGGAAGAAACAATACTGAAATACTTCATGGTATTTACTTTTAATAAGTGAAGAGTATCATTTCCTCATAAGAATATAGCTTTATATTCCCTCATAAAACTAAACTAGATCTTTATGCTGAGTCAAAAAGAGACTCCTTTCCTGAAGATCTCATAGTAGTGGCATTCACTATTCATAAATAAGAGAAACACTTTATTAGAACAGTTTCTTAAGTAGGTTTTAATAAAAAGATAAAATAAGAATTAGCATATAACTTTTACAGAAATAAATCTGGTAGGAATCCCAAGGCTGTCATGGACAGCAAACCTGAAGAAACACTGAGAAGAAAACAAAGCGTGGTTTCAGCCCTTGCTTTTCTGAGCTCCCAGTTTTGTTCATTCTTCAGGTGCCGCATGCCCCTCACCTCATCAATCTGCGAAGTTCTCCAGTGTCTAAAGGTATTACCACCTTTTTGTCCAGGCATTGACTCTTCACAGTTCTTAAGCAGGGAAGAGTGGTATGATGGTGTATGGTTTAGAAAGCAATTTTCTTGAGGTGGGACAGGGCTAGGGAAACTGCAGTCAATTTTCCGTCTAGTTAGCTCACTATTCAAGGCAATGTGACATGGTCGCTCTGAAAGGAAACTTGGGGGCTCGCTTTCCTATAACATGTTTAAGTCAAGGTAACAGAATAAGCAAAACCAATTTGAGTGTGCATATAGTTAAGAAAAATAAGAAATCTGTACTATTTTGCTCTTTATTTTCCTTTCTCCACAACATCCCAGTAATAATTTCTTTAAAAGACTGAGCCTCATCCAAGCTGCCCTAAAGGAAAGGGATTTTTCAAGTGCTCTTTGTTCTAGGTACAGTGATGAATGCAGCTAGCATGACTCTGGAACCCACAAGGAGGGCCAGACGGAAACCAAGAACCTTGAAGTGAGGGTGGCCCCCTCCTGCCAACTCCAGGGCCTCAGCACACCTTATTAACCGGCACAGAGCAACCTCACAAAATAATTCACAACAACATGTTAATTATTGATAACCAGCTGAATGTGACAGAGCTCAAACAAAGGCCAGAAATATATTTTAAAAGAGCAAAGCAAGGGGATGGAATATTACAATGGAATCTCAAGAACTAGGCAGCTTGTAAAGATTTTAGACCAACAGGCAAACCAACAGCCCTCAAAGCAAATCAGTTTCATACAACTGATTCCTTACATCATAAAGGAAAGCTGGCCTTGCCAACAACTGGTAAATCACCCACATCTAGACACCTTTCCCTTTTGACCATCTATTAGTGTTTATGTGTCATAATATAAACCAATACATGAAATAAAGCCCCTCACACTAGTAGAAACTAATAAACATTTGTGGAAAGTTCTAGCATGGGTCAAAAAAAAATTTCCAACGTGGAGCCAAGATGGCGGCGTGAGTAGAGCAGCGGAAATCTCCCAAAACCACATATATCTATGAAAATATAACAAAGACAACTCTTCCTAGAATAAAGACCAGAGAACACAGGACAACATCCAGACCACATCCACACCTGCGAGAACCCAGTGCCTCGTGAAGGGGGTAAGATACAAGCCCCGGCCGGGCAGGACCCAAGCACCCCCTCCCCCCAGCTCCCGGCGGGAGAAGAGCAGGCAGAGCGGGAGGGAGACGGAGCCCAGGACTGCTGAACACCCAGCCCCAGCCATCCGGGCCAGAGCGCAGACACAGTGTGTGTGCGGGGCCCTGGATACTAGGGAAATAGGGCAGCAAAACCGATGAGCGGGTGCCAGAGGACATAAGAAAAGCGAGCAGCCATTTTTTTTTTTTTTTTTTTTTTTTTTTGCTGTTTTGTTTGGGCGAGCCCTTTTTGGAAGTCTTAAAGGGACAGGAAACCCAATACTAGGGAAACAGGGCAGCAAGACTGGGCGAGCGGATATCGGAGGCTGGTGCCGGAGAACAAAAGAAAAGTGAGCAGCCAATTTTTTTTTTTTTTTTTTTTTTTGCTCTTTTGTTTTGGCGAGCGCTTTTTGGAAGTCTTAAAGGGATAGGGACCCCAATACTAGGGAAACAGGGCAGCAAGACCAGTGAGCAGATGCCTGAGGCTGGCGCCGGAGAATAAAGACAAACGAGTGGCAATTTTTTGTTTTTTTTTAATTTTTTTAATTTTTAAATTTTTTTTTTTTTGTGGTCATTGTTTTGTTTTGGCGGGTGCTTTTTGGAAGTCTTAAAGGAGTAGGGCGGGACACTTAATCCAGAGGTAGGGAATCCGGGGATCTCTGGGCACCCTAATCCTCTGGGCTGCAGGGAGCTGGGAGGCCCGTTATGGAGATAAATAGCCCCCTGGCAGCTCCCCCTCCAATGCGAATCCACCATTTTGGAGGAGCTGCCCGAGCCAGGCCACGCCCACAGCAACAGTGGAGATTAACTCCATAGCAGCCGGGCAGGAAGCAGAAGCCCTGTCTGTGTGCAGCTGCGCAGCACAAGCCACTAGAGGCCGCTGTTCTCCCAGGAGAGGAGGGCCACAAACCAACAAGAAGGGAAGTTCTTCCAGCCGTCACTCATCCCAGCTCTGCAAACTATTCCTATCACCATGAAAAGGCAAAACTACAGGCAGACAAAGATCACAGAGACAACACCAGAGAAGGAGACAGACCTAACCAGTCTTCCTGACAAAGAATTCAAAATAAAAATCATAAACATGCTGACAGAGATGCAGAGAAATATGCAAGAGATATGGGATGAAGTCCAGAAGGAGATCACAGATTCCAGAAAGGAGATTACAGAAATGAAACAAACTCTGGAAGGGTTTATAAGCAGAATGGATAGGATGCAAGAGGCCATTAATGGAATTGAAACCAGAGAACAGGAACGCATAAAAGCTGACATAGAGAGAGATAAAAGGATCTCCAGGAATGAAACAATATTAAGAGAAATGTGTGACCAATCCAAAAGGAACAATATCCATATTATAGGGGTACCAGAAGAGGAAGAGAGAGGAAAAGGGATGGAAAGTATCTTAGAAGAAATAATTGCTGAAAACTTCCCCAAACTGGAGGAGGAAATAATCGAACAGACCACGGAAATACACAGAACCCCCAACAGAAAGGATCCAAGGAGGACAACACCAAGACACATAATAATTAAAATGGCAAAGATCAAGGACAAGGAAAGAGTTTTAAAGGCAGCTAGAGAGAAAAAGGTCACCTATAAAGGAAAACCCATCAGGCTAACATCAGACTTCTTGACAGAAACCCTACAGGCCAGAAGAGAATGGCATGATATATTTAATGCAATGAAACAGAAGGGCCTTGAACCAAGGATACTGTATCCAGCACGGCTATCATTTAAATATGACGGTGGGATTAAACAATTCCCAGACAAACAAAAGCTGAGGGAATTTGCTTCCCACAAACCACCTCTACAGAACATCTTACAGGGACTGCTCTAGATGGGAGCACTCCTAGAAAGAGCACAGCACAAAACACCCAACATATGAAGAATTGAGGAGGACGAATAAGAAGGGAGAGAAGAAAAGAATCTCCAGACAGTGTACATAACAGCTCAATAAGTGAGCTAAGTCAGGCAGTAAGATACTAAAGAGGCTAACCTTGAACCGTTGGTAACCACGAATTTAAAGCCTGCAATGGCAATAAGTACATATCTTTCAATAGTCACCCTAAATGTTAATGGACTGAATGCACCAATCAAAAGACACAGAGTAATAGAATGGATAAAAAAGCAAGACCCATCTATATGCTGCTTACAAGAAACTCACCTCAAACCCAAAGACATGTACAGACTAAAAGTCAAGGGATGGAAAAACATATTTCAGGCAAACAACAGTGAGAAGAAAGCAGGGGTTGCAGTATTAATATCAGACAAAATAGATTTCAAAACAAAGAAAGTAACAAGAGATAAAGAAGGATACTACATAATGATAAAGGGCTCAGTCCAACAAGAGGATATAACCATTCTAAATATATATGCACCCAACACAGGAGCACCAGCATATGTGAAACAAATACTAATAGAACTAAAGGGGAAAATAGACTGCAATGCATTCATTCTAGGAGACTTCAACACACCACTCACCCCAAAGGATAGATCCACCAGGCAGAAAATAAGTAAGGACAAAGAAGCACTGAGCAACACAGTAGAGCAGATGGACCTAATAGACATCTACAGAACTCTACATCCAAAAGCAACAGGATACACATTCTTCTCAAGTGCACATGGAACATTCTAAAGAATAGACCACATAATAGGCCACAAAAAGAGCCTCAGTAAATTCAAAAAGAATGAAATTCTACCAACCAACTTTTTAGACCACAAAGGCATAAAACTAGAAATAAACTGTACAAAGAAAGCAAAGAGGCTCACAAACACATGGAGGCTTAACAACACGCTCCTAAATAATCAATGGATCAATGACCAAATCAAAATGGAGATCCAGCAATATATGGAAACAAATGACAACAACAACACTAAGCCCCAACTTCTGTGGGACACAGCAAAAGCAGTCTTAAGAGGAAAGTATATAGCAATCCAAGCATATTTAAAAAAGGAAGAACAATCCCAAATGAATGGTCTAATGTCACAATTATCGAAATTGGAAAAAGAAGAACAAATGAGGCCTAAGGTCAGCAGAAGGAGGGACATAATAAAGATCAGAGAAGAAATAAATTAAATTGAGAAGAATAAAACAATAGCAAAAATCAATGAAACCAAGAGCTGGTTCTTCGAGAAAATGAACAAAATAGATAAGCCTCTAGCCAGAATTATTAAGAAGAAAAGACAGTCAACACAAATCAACAGTATCAGAAACGAGAAAGGAAAAATCACGACGGACCCCACAGAAATACAAAGAATTATTAGAGAATACTATGAAAACCTATATGCTAACAAGCTGGGAAACCTAGGAGAAATGAACAACTTCCTAGAAAAATACAACCTTCCAAGACTGACCCAGAAAGAAACAGAAAATCTAAACAGACCAATTACCAGCAACAAAATTGAAGCAGTAATCAAAAAACTACCAAAGAACAAAACCCCCGGGTCAGATGGATTTACCTCAGAATTTTATCAGACATACAGGGAGGACATAGTACCCATTCTCCTTAAAGTTTTCCAAAAAATAGAGGAGGAGGGGATACTCCCAAACTCATTCTATGAAGCTAACATCACCCTAATACCAAAACCAATCAAAGACCCCACCAAAAAAGAAAACTACAGACCAATATCCCTGATGAATGTAGATGCAAAAATACTCAACAAAATATTAGCAAACTGAATACAAAAATACATCAAAAGGATCATACACCATGACCAAGTGGGATTCATTCCAGGGATGCAAGGATGGTACAACATTCGAAAATCCATCAACATCATCCACCACATCAACAAAATGAAGGACAAAAACCACATGATCATCTCCATAGATGCTGAAAAAGCATTTGACAAAGTTCAATATCCATTCATGATAAAAACTCTCAGCAAAATGGGAATAGAGGGAAAGTACTTCAACATAATAAAGGCCATCTATGATAAACCCACAGCCAACATTATATTGAACAGTGAGAAGCTGAAAGCATTTCCTCTGAGATCGGGAACTAGACAGGGATGCCCACTCTCCCCACTGTTATTTAACATAGCACTGGAGGTCCTAGCCAAGGCAATCAGACAAAACAAAGAAATACAAGGAATCCAGATTGGTAAAGAAGAAGTTAAACTGTCACTATTTGCAGATGATATGATACTGTACATAAAAAACCCTAAAGACTCCACCCCAAAACTACTAGAACTGATATCGGAATACAGCAAAGTTGCAGGATACAAAATCAACACACAGAAATCTGTAGCTTTCCTATACACTAACAATGAACCAACAGAAAGAGAAATCAGGAAAACAACTCCATTCACAATTGCATCAAAAAAAAATACAATACCTAGGAATAAACCTAACCAAAGAAGTGAAAGACTTATACTCTGAAAACTACAAGTGACTCTTAAGAGAAATTAAAGGGGACACTAACAGATGGAAAATCATCCCATGCTCATGGCTAGGAAGAATTAATATCGTCAAAATGGCCATCCTGCCCAAAGCAATATACACATTTGATGTAATCCCTATGAAACTACCAGCAACATTCTTCAATGAACTGGAACAAATAATTCAAAAATTCATATGGAACCACCAAAGACCCCAAATAGCCAAAGCAATCCTGAGAAAGAAGAATAAAGTAGGGGGGATCTCACTCCCCAACTTCAAGCTCTACTATAAAGCCATAGTAATCAAGACAATTTGCTACTGGCAAAAAAGCAGAGCCACAGACCAATGGAACAGACTAGAGAATCCAGACATTAACCCAGACATATATGGTCAATTAATATTTGATAAAGGAGCCATGGTCGTACAATGGCGAAATGACAGTCTCTTCAACAGATGGTGCTGGCAAAACTGGACAGCTACATGTAGGAGAATGAAACTGGACCATTGTCTAACCCCATATACAAAAGTAAACTCAAAATGGATCAAAGACCTGAATGTAAGTCATGAAAACATTAAACTCTTGGAAGAAAACATTGGCAAAAACCTCTTAGACATAAACATGAGTGACCTCTTCTTGAACATATCTCCCCGGGCAAGGAAAACAATAGCAAAAATGAACAAGTGGGACTATATTAAGCTGAAAAGCTTCTGCACAGCAAAAGACACCATCAATAGAACAAAAAGGAACCCTACAGTATGGGAGAATATATTTGAAAATGACACATCCGATAAAGGCTTGACATCCAGAATATATAAAGAGCTCACACGCCTCAACAAACAAAAAACAAATGATTCAATTAAAAAATGGGCAGAGGAACTGAACAGACAGTTCTCCAAAACAGAAATACAGATGGCCAACAGACACATGAAAAGATGCTCCACATTGCTAATTATCAGATAAATGCAAATTAAAACTACAATGAGGTATCACCTCACAGCAGTAAGGATGGCTGCCATCCAAAAGACAAACAACAACAAATGTTGGCGAAGCTGTGGAGAAAGGGGAACCCTCCTACACTGCTGGTGGGAATGTAAATTAGTTCAACCATTGTGGAAAGCAGTATGGAGGTACATCAAAATGCTCAAAACAGACTTACCATTTGACCCAGGAAATGCACTCCTAGGAATTTACCCTAAGAATGCAGCAATCAAGTATGAGAAAGATCAGTGCACCCCTATGTTGATCGCAGCACTATTTACAATAGCCAAGCATTGGAAGCAACCTAAATGTCCATCGATAGATGAATGGATAAAGAAGATGTGGTACATATACACAATGGAATACTACTCAGCCATAAGAAGAGGGCAAATCCTACCATTAGCAGCAACATGGATGGAGCTGGAGAGTATTATGCTCAGTGAAACAAGCCAAGCAGAGAAAGAGAAATACCAAATGATTCCACTCATCTGTCGAATATAAGAACAAAGGAAAAACTGAAGGAACAAAACAGCAACAGAATCACAGAACTCAAGAATGGACTAACAGGTACCAAAAGGAAAGGGACTGGGGAGAATGGGTGGGTAGGGAGGGATAAAGGGGGGAAGAAGAAGGGGAATATTAAGATTAGCATGCATGGGGGGGCATAATGGGGAGGGCTGTACAACACAGAAAAGGCAAGTAGTGATTCTACATCATTTTGCTATGCTGATGGACAGTGACTGTAAAGGGGTTTATAGGCGGGACCTGGTATAGGGGAGAGCCTAGTAAACATAATATTTGTCATGTAAGTATAGATTAATGATACCAAAAAAAAAAAAAAAAAGGCAGTTCATGTGTGGTGACCTCCAGTGAGTTCTACACAAGGGTATAAAGGGCATATAAAAGTGTAGGCAAAGGGTCTGTTTGTGTTTATACAGAGGATCAAAGCCTAATTTGGCTACCCTGAAAATGAACTAAGATACGATATGAAAAAGAACTTCCAACATCAGCACTCTCTGGAAGATTCATGCCAGAAGATGATCATCAAAAAACCCCAACAAAGATCCACACACTGCTACAGGTGTAGATGCACTCATCCCACCAGTTCCTGGACTTGCCATAGGAATGAAGAAGGAGATATCTAAGCTGGCCTGTGCATACAGTAAAACAACAAATTTGACTGGATCTATACTGTTGGAACTCAACCAAGAATTAGGAGAAGTGCACGTTGTAGCGCTCCAAAATCTTACAACTACAGACTATTTACTGTTAAAAGAACATATGGGATGTGAACAGTCCCCAGGAATGGGTTGTTTTAATTTGTCTGATTTCTCTCAGACTGTTCAAGTTCAGTTGGACAATATCCACCATATCATAGATAAGTTTTCACAAATGCCTAAGGTGCCTAACTGGTTTTCTTGGTTTCACTGGAGATGGCTGGTAATTACAGGTATGCTTTGGTTATGTAACTATACTCCTATTTTGTTAATGTGTGCGCAATTTAATTAGTAGTTTAAAACCTATACATGCTTAAGTTACTCTACAAGAATATATGTCAAAAAAATAATCAATCTTCCCATGTTTTCTTCCGCCTGCTACTTCTATAGCTTTTCTTCTTCCTTCCTAATTACAACCCTTAAATAGAATTCGTGCCTCATATCGAATTTACCGAGTATCATAATTCTTCCAAGTGGTAAAGATACCTCAACACAAATGCTGGGCATAGAAGCCACAGGGCATAAATCTGCAAAGAAGTAAAAAGCTAACTTTTTCAAACAATAAGGCTTCTCTCTCACTTACCAACTTTACATTTCCCTGTATGGCCCCAGAAGATGACTGGTTAGCCAGAGACGGGTAAGATTCTTCAAGGGAGGAACAACCTAAGACAGGCACAGTCGCAGGGGGGCCATCAGGTGAGAAATTGGGGATCAACAGAGGTGAGGCTTAGAACCTCACCCCCCCTGTTCTGAGAGAAATCTTCTGCATACATGGATGTTTTATTGCCCTTGTCTAGCTTGGATTAACACATAGTCTACAGGCACACACCTGATCGTCTACATTTGCTCTCTTACAACACTAAACTGTGTTTTCTACCTTTATCTTGTATCTACCTACCACTTAAGCATTTTATTAAAAATAATAATAATAAAGAGAGAAATGTGGTATCCACATATAAATCAAGTATAAAAATCAAATGAGTATTCATATTTGAACTGACTGTTTATAGTTCATAATGCATGAGCAAAACTGAAAGTTTCTGTGATGACTGCCTTTGTACTGTTCACCATGTAACTAATTCACTATGTAAGAATTTGTTCTCCATGTAAGAACTTGTTCATTATGCTTCAGAAGATTGGAGACTGACGAAAATTAGGCTTGGGGTGGATTAATGATTGTGCATTGAGCATTGACTCCCCTATACAGAATTTTATTGTTGTTAACAACCATTTGATCAATAAATATGAGAGATGCCCTCACAAAAAAAAAAAAAAAGAGCTATAAACTGTTCACCTAAAATAAATTACTTCTTCAGAGCTGCCTTAAAAAAAAAGAACCCTTGTATGAGTACCTTATGGATTTGTATTTGTTTTGCTTTTGCTTTTCTAGCTGATTCCTTTAAACTGCATCTACAAAACATCTGTGAAAGTAGGGAGAGTATAATGAATCCTTACGTACTCATCTCCCAGTTTCAACAATTACCCCAGTCTTCTACTTTCATCCAGATCACCAACCCTTCTACTGGATCATTCTGAACTTCTGCAGACATTTCATCGCAAACTATTTCAGTATGTATCTCTAAATCATCATTTTTAACACAATTGTAACACTATTCCTGTACAATTGAATAATTCTCTTAATATCATTGTACCTAATTAGTGGTCAAATTTTCCCCTGAGTATCTTAGAGATGCTTTATCAGCATCTGAACAAGGTCAGTACACTGCATCCGGTTGATATAACCTTTAAGTTTTTAAGTCAATCTATGAGTTGCTTCTTTATTTTTTTTTGCAATTTATTGCTTGAAGAAATTGCCATATTATGTTTTTAAGGTTCCCATGCCTGAAAACAGAATTAAGTTTTCAAACTAGTAAGCTAACTCTTATGATGTAAACTTTCATTCTGTTGCTTGTGATGAGTACTATTAAATATAAAGAATAAGAGGTTAAAAAAAAATTTCCAAAAGAATCAACACAGCCTTGAAAGGATGAAAAATTCAGGAAATATATTAATAGGTAGAAACAATATTTAGTTACCTATTGTTCTGTCTCTACTATATAACAAGCATATTTTAAAAAATTAAAATAATACTTAATATGTCATTCAAAGAAATCACAAAAGGAAAATGGCATTAAATAGAAGTAAAATTATTTCCATTGTAAGACAAATTGAAACCTGGCACATGATAGTTATACCTGATAAGGACACGTTCAGTGTATTTACAAGTTCAGCAAAAGTCTGAACTAATCAACACACAGCCAGAGGTCAGTGACATCCCCTCTTCCGGAGGCTTGGTTGCCCTTGTGGACTCGGCAGAATTGAGGGATGTTCACACTCAACAGATTCAGCCTATACCACGTAGGGTGCCCTGGCACCTGTATTTCCTGAGAGAGAAGGTTGCACTCTTTGAGCAAAAGCAAAGTGGAATTATCAATGAAAAGGTAAGAACAATACAAACTTGAGTCAATTTACAATGCTGAGAGGACCAATAAAATTCTAACCACCCCCTAAACTGGCAGATAATTACAAAATCATTATTTGATTCATTTAGATTTTGAATACCTTTTTCTCTGAATATAAATTCTCAGAAGATGGGAATGTCTTTGCTCACCAAGTAAAGTACTTTATGTGGTAGCAATATTCTCTTTACCCTTAATCTTTAGGCTCTTCAGAGTATGACTCTGTCCCTTTAAATTTCAGAGTCTTCAAAATACAGATGGAAATTTTAGTACTGTGCAGAAAGTGTCAGAGCTGGACCATCAAGTTCAAAGGTTAATCTTACAGTTGAAGATAGTGAGCACTCACCTGGGGTCACACAGAGGTATAAAATAAGATCAGAAGACATATCTACTACTTAAATGAGGAGCTATTTCTTACACACCTACCTTACGTCTTTCTCCATGTCTAATAGTTCCTAGTCATTACATTCGTCTGTAGATTAATACATTTATCAGAAGGCAATTTCCTTACATCAACTCAAATGTTTACAGACAGGCAAAACAAGTCAAATGTACCTTTGCATAAATTCCTATTTCATTTTAGAAGGGATACGCAAAATTAAAAAAAAAACGACTAGGTAGTTTTACTGGATTCACACACAGAATCACCTGCCAGAATCATTCACAGACAATGCCTAGAAGAAATAAATCACTAGTTCATGTGTGGTAGACTGGTGAGTTTTATTACCATTATATCCTAGTTATCTCACTCAAAGAATTCTTACAAACATTCAGCTGGTGGGCATGAAATGTTTTCCCCAAAGCAACACAGCTTCTGGAAATACACCACACAGCCAGTGACATTTCCCAGCAATCTTTGCATCTTGATAGAGCCATGTGACTGTGCAAGAGATGTGTGTCACTTACTAGCCAAGGTGGACAAAAGGAGGCTGTGTCTTCTCTTTATTCTCTCTCTGTCTGCCCAGAACACAGAGGACTCCAAGACCCCTCGCATATAGCAGAGCCTCAATATGGAAAGAACCTAGATTCAAAAAAAGCTCAGAAACACACACATTTGATGTCATATGAGTGAGAAATAAACTATTGTGCTAAGCCACTAAAATTTTGAAGTTTAGTTTTTATAGCTACTACAAAACCCTATGTAACACATTGACCTTACTAGATATATCTATGGGCAAAGTGGACATCCAAAAGGTAGTGGAATATATTGATTTTATTATTAAATTTCTCCTCTGTCCAGCCTGCTCCTAAGATCACACTCACTGGCTAGGCTAAACTGAGTTCAGTTAAAATTCAGAAGTTCGTATGGTCAAGTGAAGCATTTACAAGGACTTTTCATTCTATCATTATGGTAGGTGATAAGATTTACTGTGATAACTTCTGCCTTCTGATTTCTGCTGTCAATTCCTCCTCTGTAAGTTTCTGAAATCCAAGGATATTTCCTTAAGACTCTTTATCTTAAGATATTAGCAAAATGACCCCTCTTCCCATTAGTAGGCTCCGTGTGAGAGGACTTATTATTCTTTCTTTAAGGGGGAACAAAAAGCAATAGTTCTTCATCTACATCATACGGTGACATTTGGAAGTAAGAAAATTGTACTTTTTTAAATGCTAGTTATATTTATCACACTGTAGCCTAAAATCTAAAAACAATTAATGACTGGGAATAAACTTTAGTATATTTTTAATTTTCATTTGGGGGTCTAAACAGAAACCTAGCAACCCCATCCTCATTTATTTAATCTACCATAATTCCATTTTGTCACTTATTTCAAAAACTAATCAGAGGACAAAATAGCATATTTCCTCTAAGATACAATTTTGTGTCATACCATTATTTATTGTAACATTAAGAAATATAGACATTGCCAGTTAATTGTAAGATGCCAACTTTAAGAAACATTTTAATTTCTGTAATGTTCAAAATGTGAAGTAAAAAGTCATGATCCATTCATAGAATCAATGAAGTGAGACAGCAGAGAACACGTAAGATACAATAAACATATCATGGAAATATAATATGAGAAAAGTGAAATACTTAGAACTGGAAATCTTCTTTCATGATGTCTATTTCCTCAAGTAATATCAATTATTTATATAATTATAGCATATAATTTTAAAGGTATAAAGTATATTCAGACTTTGAGCAATTTACATTGACTATAATATTAACAGAACCTTAATGGTCAAATGAATGGAGTACTGTACATGCCTAGAAATTAGTAATCCTGGTTCCCTCCAGAGAGAACTAGGTAATAGAATATAGTATAGGAAAGAGAATTTTCACTATTTTTCATTTAGTGCCTTTTCAACAGAGTGCCATGTACATGTATTAGCTATGGAGATTTAAAACCAAAATCACTAAAATAGCCTTACTTCTCTTCAAAAAAAATGGGAGGAATCGAATATAATATGTAAAGGGTTTGATTTTTCTAATCTACTCACTCAAGGGGAAAAAAATTGTAAGCAAGATTTATGAGCTTGAACTAATTGCAGGCTTCAGCCGAAGTTTAGTTATCACTGAGGATCCATGATGTGTATTTCGGAAGATAAAATACTTTTCCTTTAAGAGAGAGGATTCCTCCTGAGGTTTGCAAGAAAAACACCCACCTCTTTGTGAGTGAAATGTTTATTGCCCTTTTCTTTGAAGATATCACTGGGCTTTTTGATGAGAGGCAGAATTTATCATTCAGAAAAGATTATACTTTTGGTTTCCAAGAATGCATTTTGCCTGTAACAAGATCTGATCTTTCTGGATAGAGCCATGTAGTGATACAAATGAGAGTTTTCTAAGACTTTCTTGGATATCTAAATGCATATAAGAGAAAAGGCTTTTAAGGATCATATACACAAATTTAAGAGTACTTAAATTTTTGGTGTAACCAATCCGGGGCCTCAGAGAAGCTACAAAGGCCCCAGGCTTTATTCATGCAGTGATTACTTATTATTGGTGCAGCTTAGGATCCCATATAAATAAAGGTTTAAGATGAGTTTTTACTTTTGCGTTTTAACCAAACTGCCTCTAGCTGACTGGCATTCTCTGCTTCAGAAAGTTTTCAAATGTGAACCATAGGTGGGTGTGGTGGATAAAGATGAGTGAACTGACAGATTTGTGTGGGATAGTACATACTGTCAGACTCTTTAAGAAATGGGAAAAGGTATTTATAAATGGAAAAATCTGATTCTAAAATGTATGGATTAAACAAAGACTCAAATAGACGCTTTCTATAACCTTAAAATTTTGATTCGCAATCTCCTCCTAACAGTTTGCTATGATGCTGTGACCAGGTACATCTTTTCATAGCATCTACAGCATCTAGCTGGCTGGAGTGTGTACAAGAGAAAACCCATTCCTATGTTATATGACTAGTTTTCTTGCCAGAACACTTCCATAGACTCTCAGCACCTCTCCAAAAATTGACTGTGGGAATTCAAAACAGCACTGCATAGAGAATCTGGTTCAGTCTTCACTGAATATAGTTAGGCACTTTCCATGGACTTCCTGTCATTAACTGAGACTTGAAAGACCTGTGGGAAGGGGATTTTTGCAGGGGTGGGTGGAGGGAGAGTTCAATAATTTTGTTTTGGCCAATGTTAAGTTTGAGATGCTTATCAGAAATCAAAATAGATATGCCGGGTAGGCCTTGACTCTGTAAGTCTATAGCTCATGGGAGAAGAACAGCCTAGAGATGTGCATTTGAGAAATCAGCAGTGTAGACATGGTATTTGATGCTACTAGCTTAGGCTGTGAGTAAAGAAGAGGGCTGAGGACAAAGCTCTAGGGAACTATCGCCTTGCAAGGGCTGATGGAAGACGAGGAGGCAGCAAATGAGACTCAGCCCCAAAAGCAAGAAATTAAAATTCATTCATTAATTAAAATAAAATTTTAAACTCTGCATAGTTCACAGAGATCTAGAAATAAAGTGGGTCATGTAGGATACTGTCAACCATATCTGCTGAGATGGGAGGTAGGGTATTGCTAAAGAATAATGTAGTGGTTCAGAGAAGAGATCCTGAACCAGACCACTCAGGTTCAAATCCTGGCTCTACCAGGCACCAAACTGAGACCTTTGTCAAGTTATTTAACCTTCCAGTGTCTCAGTTGTAAAATGAGTGTTATAATAGTACCTACCTTATATAGGTGGTTGTAAGACTTAAATGAGTTAATATATATATTAAGCACTTGGAATAGTGCCTGATACATAGTAAGCTTCACAGAGGTGCTATTATTATTATTACCTTTGGTTTTGGCAAGATGTTGACCTTGTTAGAAGCTATTTCAGTGCAGTAGTAAGAAAGAAAATCTACTTTATTTCTTCAGTTCATATCTTCTGAATCCAGAAGATATGAAGTGAAGAAATGCAGAAAGCATGAAGAAAGACTTCAAGGTGTGAAGGGAATGCGGGAGTAGGTGGAGGATGACATAGATTAAAAAAGGGATTTTTGCTTCTTTAATCATAGGTGACTAGTATTAATGCATGTTATATGCCAAATGGGAATTATTCAGTAAAAAGGAAAAAAATCCAACAGGAGGGAAGAGATAATTTCAAGAGCAAAGTGTTTGAGCAATGCAGAGGATCCAGGGCCTAAATGGCAGATGTGTCCTTTGATGGAGCAGGGATATGCCTGCTACCAAAAGAGAATGGTCGGCCAAGGGTGTAGGTTGGTAGATTTTGGTATTTGGAAGATGAAATACAGCTTGTCTAAGTGTATGCATTTTCTCTCTAAGTATTTGGAGAAATGACCAACTGGGAGAAGCTGCTGGAGATTTGAGAAGATAGAAAAAAGAGTAAAAATATTGTCTCAGAGGAGATGACTTTTAGAGAAGAGTAGGATCATCTGGCAGTATTGAGCATCTATTTTGAATCTGTAGACATAAATTTATAGCAAGTCCAGTCAGCCAAGTCAACATTATTCTAAAATATCTCTTCAAAAGCCCTTCCAGTGCTTCATAAAAAGCGAACATGTAACATGTTTCTCCTGTATTCTATCCACATGAGACAGCCATTTCAATATAATTTGTTTAAAATTTACTGAAGATATGGAAGCAACCGAAGTGCCCATCAGTAGATGAATGGATAAACATGTGGTACATATACACAATGGAATATTACTCACCCATAAAAAGAATGAAGTTTTGCCTTTGTGACAACATGTTATTTGCAGTGGACCTAGAGAGTATTATGCTAAGTGAAATAAGTCATTCAGAGAAAGACAAATACATATGGTTTCACTTATATATGGAATCTGAAAAACAAAACAAGTGAACAAACAAACAAAACAGAAATACACTCATAAACACAGAAAATGGAAGGCTGGTTACCAAGAAGGAGAGAGCTGAAAGAAATGAAGGGATAAAGAGGTACAAACTTCAAATTATAAAATAATTTAGCCACAGGGATGGAAGTACTACATAGGGAATATAGCTCATAATGTTGTAATATCTTTCATGACAAATGGTAACTACACATATCATGGTGAGAATTTAGTAATACATATAATTTAACTGTCATATGATCCAGTTGTTCATCTGAAACCACTATTGTATATAAACTATATTTCAACAGAAATTTTTTAAAGTTTACTATGTAGGGAATCTAGTTCTTTACTACACAGGGAGTGTGTATATATATATATATATATATATATATACATATATATATATAAAATACACATAAATATTTGGTTATTCAATTAGAATATTTATTTTCATACTGGAACAGGCAATTTCCTATAGATGATGATTATTTTTTGAAATAAATAAGCATTAGAGCCATATCCACCCTGAGAATGTGTTTCAGTACACCAGTGCTTGGGTGTCTGTTAAACATTAAGTTCTGAAACACAGTACTTGCTTGTTTGAATTTGAGAAAGATTCTGGAACTGCATTTTGGTGTGTTTTCCCTTTAAAATGACCCTACAGTATTTGCAATCCTTGCTCCTTCCATTATTATCATGCATGACACATATGCTTAAAGTAGAATATTATCCTAGTGTTTATAGGAAAGCAAAGGCATAATTCCTGTTTGTGGAACTCCACACTATGTAACTTCCCACAAATATGTGATCCTACTAGCCTTGATTTTGTGATGACTAACCACTTTGTCAAACTACTCAGTAAATCTAAGAGTTCTTAGAGACCTCAATATTTATCTCAATGTCTTCCTTCTCTTCTTACATTACCTCATGACTTTCATTTCCTACATGTCTTTTTATTTTGTTTAGTTAGAACTTGAATGTGCTTTCATTTGTACATCAAATATAACACTTCCCTGAGAATAGGTTATAGTTAAACCATAAGATGTTTCTTTGAATATCCTTCAGCAGTGATCAGCAATAAAAAATCAGAGTGCATCGGGCTTTTATTCTTAAAAAGCAAAGCGTTTTAAAAGGTCAAGAAATTTTTTAACACTGAAATTGCACACACAGTGGAGGGGAGGGAATACTGTCCCTCAGTCATAAGGAAGTCAGTGCATGCTGCAACTGCTGACTTTGTACCTCCCAAACGAATTACTTGTTTAATTGACGGCAGTTATCTTTTTAGGTTATTCAAATGACTCACATGTTGTTATGGACAGAATTGTGTCCTCCCCAGATGCCTGTGTTAAGCTTTAACCTCCAATGTGATGGCATTTGGGTGGGCCTTTTGGATTGGTAATTAGGGTGAAATGAAGTAGTAAGTAGGGCCTTAATTTGAAGGAATCAGTGCCCTTAGGAGAGGAGAAAGTCACCAGACAGCACTCTGCGCACGGACAGAGGAAGGACCATGTGAGCAACCAGCAAGCAGAGGACCACCTGCAAGTGAGGACGCACGCTCTCACCAGAAACTCAATGTGCTGGCACCTTCATCTTGACTTTGGGCCTCCAGCACTTTGAGAAAATTAGTTTCTGTTGCTTAAGTCACCAGTCCTGTGGTATTTTACTATGGCCACCCAACCAGACTAATCGAAGCATATAGCTGTTTACTTCCAGGTAGTTAAAAGAGTGAAATATGCTGCCTCAAAAAATGATGGCTCAGGTTTATTTATTAGGAATATGAAATTTTATCCATACTTACAAAGCACTATAAGGAAATCAAAGTATCCAGGTAGGCCAAATGTCCAGTTTGAGTTTCGGTGGTAGAATTTTAAACATATAAACTGTTATACTGAGGACAGAGCAATAATACAATCACAGTCTAGCCCTCTGCTATTAGTTAATTAACCTCAGCTGCCACCTGAGTCTCAGAGCCTTTGTCCCTGATGACCCCTCTGGCATTTATAGCCCCAGATGCACCTAGTTGTCTCCCTGTCATTTAGCTATCAGCTCGAATGTTGTCAATTCAGCCAGGCTTTCTCTGGCTATCTAAGTTTTCCCCACCACCATGCAAGGACACTATGAAATCAGTATGTCCTACTTTACTCCTAACACTAATTACTATCTAAATGTTCTTCATTGATTTATTGTGTTTTTCTTAATAAAAAGCTCATGAGGACAGGAATTCTGTGTCATTGACTGGTGCATCCCCAGGGTTTGATATGGCACTTGTCACAGAGTAGATGCTCAATCAATGCTCAATGAATAAAGGAAACCATACACATAAATATACTTGCTTTAAAATTAGTTTGTACTTTATCATATCTAAAAAATCTGATTTGATTCACCCATTTTGCATTGATCTCATCCATGCATACCAAATGTCTAATTATCTGACAAAATCTTCTTCAACTACTTTCCAAATCACTCCCAAACTGTAAGTATCCTTCAATTCCTTATCTTTAAAGTCAAATTGAAAACCCAAACCCCAGAATAGAAATAACCCATACTGGGCTTACAAGTAGTAGATGTGGACTTCAATCATTAAATCATTTTAAGTCTGAAGGTTGAAGCACGACATTTGAGTGAAACCATAGCCACAAGGTGGTACTAGAACCTAAATGGGAGGCAGAGAGGGGAGCAAGAATCATGGAGCAAAAAGGCTGGAATGATGGGTAACAGGCGGATGATAGGTGTACTTGTACTTTGTTACAGAGGGCTAGTACTCCCCCCGGTGATGATGGAAAGCCACCGGCGAGCTTTAAACAGGGAAGTGATGTGATTAGATATGCCTTTTAGATGGCTCACTCTGGCCACTGTGCAGGGGTTCGTTTAAGAGCAAGAAGGCTGAAGACTGGACACTAGAAAGGAAGAAGTGTGGTCAGTGATGAGAACCCTTCCCTTGCCCTATGACCACCACCACAGCTAGTTATGGTAGTTGAGAGCTTTGGTAAATAATCTGACAGTTTCTCAAACCATTCCTCAAATGGTTAAATGTACAACTACTATATGACCCAGCAATTCCACTCCTAGGAAATTCACCCGAGAAAGGAAAATGTGTATCCACACAAAAACTGGTACATGCATGTTCAAAGCAGCACTATTCATAACAGCCAAACAGTGTACATGACCCAAATGTCCATTGACAGATTAACATATAAAATGTGGTGTATATATAAACAATGGAGTATCATTTAGTAAAAAGGGGAAATGAAATACTAATACATTTTATAGCAGAGATGAAACTTGGAAACATGGGAAGTCAAGTAAACCAGTCATAAAGTACCACATGTTGTATAATTCCATTTATATGAAATATCCAGAGTAGGCAAATCTACAGGGGCAGAAAACAGATTAATGGTTAGCTAGGACTGAGGTGAGGTGGGGGAGAGAAAGAATGGAGAGATTGGTGGGTGGTGACTAAGGGCACAGGAGTTCTTTTTGGATTAATGAAAATGTTCTAAAATGAATCAACTGATGGATACACAACCTGTGAATACAGTTAAAGCTACTGAATCACATCCTTTAAATGGAAAGCCACCGGAGAGCATGGGGAATTGTATGGTATGTGAATTATATCTCAACAAAGCTGTTTAAAAAGAAACAGAGTCAGTAAGAGCTCTCCCAGCCGCAACACAAATATTGTAAAGTAGTCCTACAGTGGCCATCTGGGGACCACCAACATGTAAGGTGGAGTGAGAAAAACCCCCAAAAGGAGACAGAAAAATATGATCAGAAACATTTAAGAATGGGGAGTTAAAAGAGTGAAATATGTTGCCTCAAAAAATGATGACTCAGGTTTATTTATTAGGAATATGAAATTATATTCATACTTACAAAGCACTAAAAGGAAAACAAAGTATCCAGTTTCCTCAAACAATCAAAGAAAGACTCTTTACTAAGCATTCAAGATTAGAATAAACACCAGTTCAGGAATGTCTAACAGGAGAGGGATAGCCCAGGAAGAGAAAGGACCAAGTTATCAGCCTTGTATTTTTAGCCCACCACTTGGAGCATTTCTCTGATGCTAGTTTGATAGTTTTTATCAAGAGTATCAGATCAGTGTAACTCAATAACCATGTGACTGATGCATGTTGTCCTGGATGGCTCATCACTGTTGGTCTTCACTTAACCTCCATCAGGAGCAGTTACCTCATCCATAAAACAAGGGGCACAACCATACTGGAGTCAACAATCTTTTTGTGAGAAGTCTTTTTTCTCCAGAAACTTCTAGGTAACTGAGGTGGAATGAATGCTGAAAATAAGGTCATAAGTGAAGCACAGTGCTTCATTTCCCCTGGGAAAGATTTTTGACTAGATACAAGGACATGGAATTTAAGGGTACGAATTATTGTATCATCTTTAAATTTGAGAAAAATCCCAGGTTCTTTTGTTGTTGTTATGTTTGTTCGAATTGAAGTTATTCTTCTATTACTTAGAAACTGGAAGTTTCACTCTAGGCTCAACTCAGTCTGGCAAACCGCTGGTGGCTACAACTGGTGTCGCTTATCTCCCTCTGCACCACTGAAATGCTCTCGGGCTCTTTGGGGATAACAGAACAGTTGCCTTTCCGGATCTTGATGTTGTTCAAGAGTTGCCTCTGGAAACAAGGAAGGAGACCCCACCTATCTCACACTAATGCTGCATGACTCTCAGATATAAGACACTGCAAACAGGACAAAGACAGAAAAATAAGACCCAACATGCGGATTATTAATAAAGCCAGGCTAAGGGCCAAACTATGTGATTTAAGGAACTAGGTTTGAGTCAATAGACCTGCTTCTGTTCGTGTGGCTAGGTTTTGAGACTGAGGATTTTTCTCTTACACACTGAACTATAAAATTTTGAAAGTTGCTCGTATAACCTCAGAGTTAGACTAATTAGTGGCCAAGATTGTGATCAGGAAATAGAAGTTAGGGCAAAGATTTGAAATGGGCTTTTTTTTCCTCATCTCTCCACCCCCATTTTACCTCTTGGCACTTCCAGTTCTACTCTCAGTTCCCCGATTCTCAGTATCTCTCAGCTAACTCCTGAAAAGCCCTCTTCTTTCTCCTCCTACAGATTTTATTTATTGAAGTATAGTTGATATACAATATTGGTTTCAAGTATGTAACATAGTGATTCAATAGTTACATACATGATCAAATCCTCACCCTAACAAGTATAGTTACTATCTGTCAATATAGAAAGATGTTACAGAACTACTGACTATATTCTTTATGTTGTATTTTCATCCCAATGACTAATTTATACTATGAGATTTTGTGCCTCTTTATCCCCTTCATGTATTTTACCCACTCACCCCAACCCCTCCCCCATAGTAACCACCAGTCACTTCTCAGTGTCTATGAGTCTATTTCTGTTTTGTTTGTTCATTTTTTTTGATACCATATATAAGTGAAATCATATGGTATTTGTCTTTGACTTATTTCACTTAGGATAATATCCTCTAGGTCCATCCACATTGTTGCAAAATGGAAGAATTTCTTTTTATGGCTAAGTAATATTCCATCGTATATATGTATCACCTTTTCTTTATCCATTCATCTATGGATGGACACTTTGGTTGCTTCTACATATTATCTATTGTAAATAATGTGGCAATAAACATAGGGGTGCATATTTTCAAATTAAGAGATTTTTTTTCTTCAGGTAAATTTCTAAAAGTGGAGGTACTGGGTTGTATGGTATTTTTATTTTTAGGTTTTAAGGAACTTTTATACTGCTTTCCATAGTGGTTGCACCAATTTATATGCCTACCAACAGTGTAGGAGAGTTCCCTTTTCTCAACCCCCTCACCAACACTTGTTTCTTGTCCTTTGGATAGTGGCCATTCTAACTGGTATAAGGTGATATCTCATTCTGGTTGTGATTTGCATTTCCCTGATGATTAGTAATGTGGAGCACCTTTTCATGTGCCTGTTGGCCATCTGTATTTCTTCTTTGGACAAATGTCTGTTCAGGTCCTCTGCCCATTTTTTAATTGGGTTATTTGATTTTTGGGTGTTGAGGCATATTAGCTCTTTATATATTTTGGATGTTGACCCCTTATTGGATAAATCATATACAAACATATTCTTTGATACTGTAGGTTGCCTTTTTGTTCTGTTGATGGTGTCCTTTTCTATACAGAACTTTTTAGTTTGACGTAGTCCCACTTGTTCATTTTTTATTTTGTTTCCCCTTGCCCAAGGAGATGTGTCCAGAAAAAAATTGCTCATGATTATGTTCAAGAGATATTTTCCTGTTTTCTCCTAAGAGTTTTATGTCTTCATGTCTTATATTTAGGTCTTCAATCCATTTTAAGTTTATTTTTGTGTATGGAATTAGACAGTACCCTAGTTTTATTCTCTTACATGTAGCTGTCCAGTTTTCCCAACACTAGTTACTGAAGAGACTGTCTTTTCCTCACTGTATATTCATGGTTCCTTTATCATATATTAATTGGCCATATATGTGTGGATTTATTTCTGGGCTCTCTATTCTGTTCCATTGTTCTATGGGCCTGTTCTTATGCCAGTACTAAACTGTTTTGATTACTGTAGCTTTGTGGTATAGCTTGAGGTCAGGAAGCGTAATACCCCCAGGTTTGTTCTTTCTCAGGATTGTTTTGGTTATTCTGGGTCTTTTGTTCCATATAAATTTTAGGATTAGTTGCCCTAGGTCACTGAAAAATGCCATTAGTGTTTTCATAAGGATTGCCTTGAATCTGTAAATTTCTTTGGGTAGAATGGACATTTTGACAAAATGAATTATTCCTACCAAGAGCATGGGATAGATTTCCATTTATTTGTGACTTCTTCAATTTCTTTCATCAGTGTTTCATAGTTTCTAGCATACAGGTCGTTCACCTCCTTGGTTAGGTTTATTCCTAGGTTATTTTTTTTAATGTAATTGTAAATAGAATTGTTCCCCCAATTTCTCTTTTTGCTAGTTTATTGTTAGTATATAGGAATGCAACAGATTTCTGAATATTGATTTTGTTTTCTGCAACTTTTCAATGACCTGAAACAGGCTTTTTAATGATTAAGATAAATTTTTAAAGTAATCTCATTATTTACTATGGTTTGGTTCTCATTTTTGGTTTAATAATGTTAGGTGATTTGGTCTAGGTACTTTCCTAACCCCCTTACTCTGCTCTACTTCTTTTTTTAATCATAGTAGTTAATTCTAACATATTACACAGTTTACTCATTTAATTTCATTTGCTTTTTTTTCTGTCTATACTAAGATATAAATTCCTCTAGGGTAGGGATCTCTGCCTATTTTGCTCATTAATGTATTCTAAGTACCTAGAATAAAGCTGGTCCCAAAGCAAACGTTTAATAAGACTGGCTGAGTGAATGAAAGAATATATGAGTTTCATTAAATGAAGTAAATTGATTTTTTAAACATGCATTCAGAATTCATAATTACATAAGTTTTTTGTGTCTTGAAACAGTCACTCTGTGGGGTTCTATCCTTATTCCTGTTGTGCCATTTCTCAAAAAATAAAGTTTCTTAAGCTCTGCTTTATGAGCCACATAAGAAGTTTGTCTTGTTACCCTGTAGATGTTTTCTTTTTCAATATAATTATCATTATCAGTGCAATCATCTATTTCCTTTATCAAACCTTGTTTCAAAGTGACTTTTAGTTTTCTCCCCAAGTAAAACTCAACTGAAAGGACAAAGATCTGTGATAACTCCTTAGAGAATTAACAACAAAAATCTCTCATTGCATAATCACCAGAATTGAAGAAAGAGAGCTCAATAACGTCTTATAATGTTATTAATAGCAGCACAGACTGTAGATAACATTTTGGGCATAACACATAACTCTTCTTCCTCAAGAGGCATTTGGATAATCACATTTGACAGCAAATTTGTTCTTTTACAACTGCGTGTTTTACCATCTCTTGATGATTTAATTAAATTTTAAATTCAAGTTCTCTCAGCTAGATAGGACATTCAGTACAAGAACCAAAGCCATAAAAAATTAGCAAAGTGACACTTCTTTGTAAGGTACTCATGGGGCTACTGTTTGCAAACAACTTTTTTTTTTAATACAAAAATATTATGTGCTCAATGGATAAAACCTGAAAGACACATAAAATAACAGAAAAATCTCCTGATGGAACTTCTCTGTGTGCAGAAAATAAGTGTGAGGGAGGCCTGATGGTCATAGTCTAATCTTAGGTCCCATTCTTTCGCTCTCTACTCTCCAGACACACTCATCTTCCTTCCTGACTGCTCAGTGGTCCTGCATCTCAGCATCTTTTCAAATGGCTGATTCCTCTGCCAGGCGTACTGCTCCCCCATCATTCCTCTCTTCCTCTGGAGGTCCTGCCTCACCAAGCAGATCAGAGCCATGACAGCTTCCTCAAGGGAGCCTTCTACACTTCCAGGTTTGTGAGGTTCCTTGTGTTCTGGCTTTGCAGCATTCGCCAGAGTGGTGCTTATATATTGAGTGATTTTTTGATTCATATGTGTCTGCACAGTTACCTAACATCAGGGCAGGGCGCATGGCTGTTTTGCTGGCTTTTAGTCTGTTTCTCTTATTCTCCTAATTAATTTTTTGTTTCACTCTTGTTCTTAATTACCCAGGTCTGCATATTTTAATAGTGTAAAATTCTTCAGATCTGTTCTGTAAATAGGTGAAATTATATATGATAAGTATACATTTATTAGATAATTTTTCCAATGTCAAGTGTTTTAATTATTCTAGTTATGCTTTTTAAAACTGTTTTTCATATCTTGAGTTCTTATGTATTCCACCAAAAGCATTTGGAGAGCTAATTTCATCTCAATTCTGGTAATCTGTAAATTACTCTCATAGGTGAGATTACACATAAAAGAGTTGCATACAGTATGTCTGGTATTGTGAAAAAGCGTCTCCCACTTGGTGGTAGCTTACTAGCTCAAAACTCCCTGCACTGGCAATTTGAGCTGGGTCAGTAAGCAGTTCTTTTACT
This sequence comes from Manis pentadactyla, assembly GCF_030020395.1. Taxonomy (NCBI): domain Eukaryota; kingdom Metazoa; phylum Chordata; class Mammalia; order Pholidota; family Manidae; genus Manis; species Manis pentadactyla. The sequence continues at coordinate 66,591,324 of NC_080020.1, read as the reverse complement.
GAACTGGGTGCAGCTGCAATCAGATAGCTTCTCAGCTGGGACTGGATGGTCCAAGATGTCTCATTCACGTATGTTGGCGCTGGCCTTCAGGACCCACAGGACTCCAGCAGACCAGCTAGGGCTTCCTCACACAGCAGCTGGGTTCCAAAAGCAGCAAGAGAAACACAGCCAAAATCCTCAAATTCTTGTCAAAGCTCTACTTGGAACACTGTGCTAATATCACAGTGGTCAAAGGAAATCACATGATAAAAGCTCAACATCAGAATGAAGATTGATACAGGGAGGTGTGATTAATTGGAAGCTAGCTGTAACAATTTACTGCAAAATATAACTAATTAAATAATTTTTCTCCTCAGTTTTCAAAATACCATTGCAGTTACTGTCTTTGACTAAATAGCAGGCAGTCTCTGGATAACAATTGGGGGTTTATCATAATCTCTATGCTACATTGCTTTTCTAGGATCTTAATTCAATTTTGCCTCCTGGCAAAAGAAATATCCTTTTTTTCCAAATTAGAAAAAAGGTCAGACTCAGACACTGAAGTATGTGAAAATCAACATTTCATTAGATTACACATAGTTCTGGTACCAGTGCAGAGACATAAAACTGAAGAGAAAATTTATGTTTGCAAAACAGATATGAAGACAACTTCTATAACTGTGAAAAAATAAGTGAATAACAATACAAATTTTCAACTTTTCAGTCAGGGGCCAAAATACTAAATGATCACAAAGAAAGAAATAAAAATATATATCATGGGGATAAATTGAGGATATTAATTACAACTATGACTTACTATCTATATTCTGAATTCAAAAAGTTATGTGAAATAAACAAGTTTCCAAGCCAAATAGACACTGTAATTCAGTGAGCACTGTAGTATTCTGGTTCAAGTGAAAAAAAAATTATAGCTTGGTTTACTCTTTAAAACCAGTTCACTAAGCATTTTCTACTTCTTAAAATAACAATATTAAGAGTCAGGCTCTAACATCCACCTGGAAGTTTGCAATCAGAGTAAATTTCAATGTGACAGGAGCAGATTTCAAAAATCTGTCCCTAGACTACTTTATTATCCCCATATTCTACATTAACCAAACTTGCTACCTTCCAAGTACATTAAAACACTTGATCCTTCAAGAATGCCCACTCTCAGCACTTTTACTCAGCATAGACTGGAGGTTCCTAGCCATGGCAATCAGACAACACAAAGAAATAAAAGCCATCCAAATTCGTAAGAAAGAAGTTAAACTGTCACTGTTTGAAATTAAATGATATAATACATAGAAAACAGTAAGGATACCACAAATAAAACTACTTAGAATGAATAACTGAATTCAGTAAAGTTGCAGGATACAAAATTAATACACAGAAATCTGTTGCATTCCTATATACTAACAATGAACTAGCAGAAAGAGAAATCAGGAAAACAACTCCATTTACAATTGCATCAAAAAGAATAACATACCTGGGAATAAACCTAACCAAGGTGGTGAAAGACCTATACTCTGAAAACTACAAGACACATGAGAAAAATTAAAGAAGGCATCAATAAATGGAAATCTATCCCATGCTCATGGATAGGAAGAATTAATATTGTCAAAATGGCCATCCTACCAAAAACAATCTATAGATTCAATGCAATCCCTATAAAAATACCAACAGCACTCTTCAACAAACTAGAACAAATAGTAAATAGTTCTAAAATTCATATGGAACCACAAAAGACCCTGAATAACCAAAGCAATCATGAGAAGGAAGAATAAAGCTGGGGACATTATGCTCCCTAACTTCAAGTTCTACTACAAAGCCACAGTAATGAAAACAATTTGGTACTGGCACAAGAACAGACCCATAGATCAATGGAACAGAATAGAGAGCCCAGATATAAACCCACACATATATGGCCAATTAATATATGATAAAGGACTCATGAAATACAATGGGGATGAGAGAGCCTCTTCAACAACTGGTGTTGGCAAAACTGGACAGCTACATTCAAGATAATTAAACTGGATTATTGTCTAACTCCATACAAAAGTAAACTCAAAATGGATCAAAGACCTGAATGTAAGTCATGAAACCATAAAACCCTTTGAATGTGAGCAATCTTTTCCTGAACACATCTCCTCAGGCAAGGGAAACAAAAGCAAAAAATGAACAAATGGGACTGCATCATACTAAAAAGCTTCTGTACAGCAAAGGACACCATCAGCAGAATAAAAAGGCATTCCTATAGTATGAGAGAATATATTCATAAATTACTTATCTGATAAGGGGTTAACATCTAAAATATATAAATAACTCACATACCTCAACACCCAAAACACAAATAACCCAATTAAAAAATGGGCAGAGGATCTGAACAGACATTTCTGAAGAGAAAATACAGATGGCCAACAGGCACATGAAAAGATGCTCCACATCACTAATCATCAGAGAAATGCAAATCAAAACCACAATGAGATATCACTTCACACCACTTAGGATGGCCAACATCCAAAAGACAAAAAATAACGAATACTGGTGAGGATGTAGAGAAAGTTGAACCTCCTACACTGTTGCTGGGAATGTAAATTGGTTCAACCATTGTGGAAAGCAGTATGGAGGTTCCTCAAAAAACTAAAATAGAAATACCATTTCACCCAGGAATTCCACTCCTAGGAATTTATCCAAAGAAAATAAAATCCCTGATTCAAAAAGACATATGCACCCCTATGTTTATCACAGCACTATTTACAATAGCCAAGATATGGAAGCCACCTAAGTGTCCATCAATAGATGAATGGATAAAGAAGAGGTGGTACATATACACAAAGGAATATTACTCAGTCATAAAAAGAAAAAGAAATCCTATCATTTGCAACAACATGGATGGAGCTGGAGGGTGTTATGCTCAGTGGAAAAAGCCAGGTAGAGAAAGACAAGTACCAAATGACTTCACTCATTTTTGGACTATAACAACAAAGCAAAACTGAAGGAACAAAACAGCAGCAGAATCACAGACTCAAAGAAGGGACTAGTGGTTACCAAAGGGGAGGGGTTGGGGAAGATGGGTGGGGAGGGAGAAGGGATAAAAGAGCACTATAATTTGCAATCACAATATAGGTAGGTCACAGGGAAGGCAGTACAGAATGGTGAAGACAGATAATTACTCTTTAGCATCTTACTACACTGATAGACAATGACTGCAATGGGGGCAGGGAGGGTGAGGACTTGATAATACAGGTAAATGTTGTAACTACAATGTTGTTCATGTGAAACCTTCACAAGATTGTATATCAATGATACTTTAATTAAAAAAAAACAATTGATCCTTTTACATGTATAGGTTTGGTAATCATGATTATTCTATGCCTTCACATCCCTTCCCTCTCTTTTCAATTGCTTTCATTCTTTTACCTTCTGAAGACCCCAAGAAATGTCACTTCCTGTCATTGAATGCCCCCCAAGCAGAGGTAACTGCACGCTCTGTGTGCTCCCACAGCACTGCAGGTCCTCTGTCTTCCCTGACAGTTCTTGTCACTCCTTGGGCTGGCCTTCTGGGTGACTCTGTCCCCTCAGGAAGGGCCCAGGTTAGATAGCTCGGCAAGGAGTCAGCTCGAGCTATCTGCTCAGTTAAAGAGAGGAGGATGAAATGGGATTGGGAGAGAGAAGAGAGAAGATGGAAAATGGGAAGGTGATTAGGGGAAAGGAGTCAGGAAGGAAGGAAGTTAGGGAGACAAAAAATCTGGGGGGCGCAGGGGAGTGGGGAATGAAGGAAGTCAGGGAGGGGGAGTGGAAGGAGAAGGGAGAAAAAGCAGCATTAACTCTCGAAAGCTTACATGTGCCAGGCTTTATGTGTTACATACATTATCTTTTTTAATGTTTATAACAAACTTAAAAAAGTAAATACTATTATTATCCCTATTTTATAGATAAAGAAACTGAGTCATAGCGGTATTGGGTACCTCATCCAGAATCTCACAGTGAGGGAAGGGGAGGGCAAGAGAATTCATAGTCTAGATACCCTTAAGCCAGAGCAACAGCCACTGGGCCTTCCTGCCTCATGTTGATCTACCCTTAAGTCAGCAAAAGGTAACTCCAGACTCTAACTTGCAACTGTCTCCTGAACAGTTTCATCAAGACCACATGGAGAGAAATTATATTTTGCAAAGATTATTTGTGAAGTACATTCTATCTAGTCATCAAAATGGCCTAGATTTTAAAGCTCATCAACAAAAACGATTACTAAGCTATGTATTTGACTTACTCATTCAGTTTGTAGCAGAAATTCTTTCCCTGAATTCCTTCAGTATGATGCCCCCGGATTACCTTCAGAGATGTTATAAGCAACAGCTTTATGAACTCTAATGCCGTATCTGTTGCCCACTTGCTGGTTAGGACCTTGCTCCCTGCTAGAGAAGGCAGGCAGCATGGCACAGGAGGCACAGGCTAGTGATGAAGAGGGCAGGCTCTGCAGGTGTTCAAGCCCTGCCTCACCTGTTCCTAACTGTGCAGCATGTAAAGCTCATCAGATTCTCTAAGCCTTGGTTTTGTCATCAGTAACATACTAGTCCTTAGCTCATAGAGTCGTTGTGAGTATTATATGAGAAAATGCTTGTAAAACACTCAGCACCTTGCCTAGCACATAGAAAGAGCTCAATAAATGCCATCATCAAACTGTGCAAGTTCTTTAAGGCGTACATTCTAGGAAATGCTTTGTCTCTCTTAAAGAGCTGGCACATGTTTTTCTTAATGAACACTGAGCTTCTCTTTAGGGTTTGGTCAGTACTAAGACCAGAGTCAGAATTTCACCTCAACCTTAGCATTTTTGTGGCATTCTGCTGCTTGCTAATCTCTCACCTAACATTGCTTTCCATCCCATCTTTATTTTCCTTCATTCTGATTACTTGTTCATATTGAAATATACATTATTGTAAGCTGCTTCAAATATTGGTGGGATAAAGCAAAAGCTTAAGTGAATAAATAATTTTGTTTGTTTATACATGTGGTCAACCACCAGAACAGACCGTTCCTCTAAAGTTGGGAACATGTTGGTTCCCCCTGCAAAACTGAACTTGATGATTTGTATGCAACATATTCTTAGAAAATGTTCACTGAATTAATACATGAATATTGAATTATAGGAAATCTGAAACTTAATAAAGGCCTACCAAAAACATTAAAAATTCCAGTTCTTGATAATAGCATGTAAATTTAAATATTTTCAAGTTACTTCAAATTAATTTTTTCAATGAGAAGTGTTTTCCCCATTATTTAGATATCTTTCATGATAATTTCAAATAATATCCCTTTCTCATTCTCCCAGGAGAAGAGCTGTGCTATGTCTGCTAGTGAATGCATTCTGATTATATACTATGGTACAGTCATAGACCTTTCTGTCAGACTCCCATTGCAGTGAGAATGTTTTTGGAGCCGGATAGGAATTCAGAGAGCAGTGAAGCCAGGTGTGTCACTTTTTAGATGAGAAAACAAGACCCAGAGAATTTTATAATATGAAGATAGCAGCACCAGAGCTTAACAAGAACATAGTTTCCTCAACCCCCATTCAGGTTCTTCTCAATATACTCACCCAGAACTTTCTAGAAGAGCAAGATTCATAATGGCAGAACAATAAATGTGTTACCTACACAAAGAAGGAATAATCTGTTCTTTCAGTTCAAGGTTCTTTTTTAAAATGCCTTATTAAATAAACTATTTAAATAAGTACTTCATGGAACTGGTCTGGCAGGGCCTCTGAGAAGTTTAGGAAATCGTATGCTAACAAAAGGAATAGCCTCCTCACCTCTCAGCTCACAAAACAAATGTCACCTCCACATGGAGATGTTCTCTGACAGTCCAAGTGAGCAGCTGTCCCTCCTGCTGCCCTTACCACACTAGGTGGTCCCAATCATATTGCCCTTTGGAGTCCTTATCACAATGTACAACTATTTTCGCTATTTCTCGTCCAATTTTTTTTTTTTACTGACACTGCTTTTGAGTATAAAATTTAGACCTTGCTTATTAATGGGGTGGCAGTTTTTAACTAGTATCTGTAAGGCATCTGGACAAAGTAATGTAGATTACATTGTGTTATATATACAAATAATAGAATTTATTTTAGCTAGTATCTGAGCAATCCCATTACCAGTTATTTTCAATTAGATCCTTTACTGAAGTATTGAATTTGTCAGTTTTCATTTACATCTTCTTATATCATATATATTTTTTAAGAATTGTTTACAGAATCACTTTAAAAAAGATAATTCGGAGAGGGGCAGAAGATGGCGGCGTGAGTAGAGCAGCGGAAATCTCCTCCCAAAACAACATATATCTATGAAAATATAACAAAGACAACCCTTCCTAGAATAAAGACCAGAGGACACAGGACAATATCCAGACCACATCCGCACCTGAGAGAACCCAGCGCCTCGCGAAGGGGGTAAGATACAAGCCCCGGCCCCGCGGGAGCCGAGCGCCCCTCCCCCCAGCTCCCGGCGGGAGAAGAGCAGGCAGAGCGGGAGGGAGACGGAGCCCAGGACTGCCAAACACCCAGCCCCAGCCATCCGGGCCAGAGTGCAGGGCGCTCGATACTGGGAAAACAGGGCAGCAAGAACAGTGAGCGGGCACTGGAGGCTGGGCGACAGAGGGCATAAGAAAAGCGCGCGACCATTTTTTTTTTTGCTTTTTTGCTGTTTTGTTTTGGCGAGTGCTTTTTGGAAGTCTTAAAGGGATAGGGACCCCAATACTAGGGAAACAGGGCAGAAAGACCGGTGAGCAGAGGCCTGAGGCTGGCACCGCAGAATAAAGAAAAACGAACGACCACCCTTTTTTTTTTTTTTTTTTTTTTGTTTAATTAAAAAAATTTTTTTTTTCTTTTTTTTTTGGTGGGCGTTGTTTTGTTTTGGCGGGTGCTTTTTGGAAGTCTTAAAGGGGCAGGGCGGGTCACTTAATCCAGAGGTAGGGAATCCGGGATCTCTGGGCACCCTAACCCCTGGGCTGCAGGGAGCAGAGAGGCCCCTTACAGTGATAAATAGCCTCCCAGCCGCTCCTGCTCCAACGCGACTCCACCATTTTGGAGTAGCTGCCCGAGCCAGGCCACGCCCACAGCAACAGCGGAGATTAACTCCATAGCAGCCGGGCAGGAAGCAGAAACCCTGTCTGCGCGCAGCTGCGCAGCACAAGCCACTAGAGGCCGCTGTTCTCCCAGGAGAGGAGGGCCACAAACCAACAAGAAAGGAAGTCCTTCCAGCCGTCACTCGTCCCAGTTCTGCAGACTATTCCTATCACCATGAAAAGGCAAAGCTACAGGCAGACAAAGATCACAGAGACAACACCAGAGAAGGAGACAGACCTAACCAGTCTCCCTGACAAAGAATTCAAAATAAGAATCATAAACATGCTGACAGAGATGCAGAGAAATACGCAAGAGAAATGGGATGAAGTCCGGAAGGAGATCACAGATGCCAGAAAGGAGATCGCAGAAATGAAACAAACTCTGGAAGGGTTTATAAGCAGAATGGATAGAATGCAAGAGGCCATTGATGGAATTGAAATCAGAGAACAGGAACGCATAGAAGCTGACATAGAGAGAGACAAAAGGATCTCCAGGAATGAAACAATATTAAGAGAACTGTGTGACCAATCCAAAAGGAACAATATCCGTATTATAGGGGTCCCATTAGAAGAAGAGAGAGGAAAAGAGATGGAAAGTATCTTAGAAGAAATAATTTCTGAAAACTTCCCCACACTGGGGGAGGAAGTAATCGAACAGACAACGGAAATACACAGAACCCCCAACAGAAAGGATCCAAGAAGGGCAACACCAAGACACATAATAATTAAAATGGCAAAGATCAAGGACAAGGAAAGAGTGTTAAAGGCAGCTAGAGAGAAAAAGGTCACCTATAAAGGGAAACCCATCAGGCTAACGTCAGATTTCTCAACAGAAACCCTACAGGCCAGAAGAGAATGGCATGATATATTTAATACAATGAAACAGAAGGGCCTTGAACCAAGGATACTGTATCCAGCACGACTATCATTCAAATATGACGGTGGGATTAAACAATTCCCAGACAAACAAAAGCTGAGGGAATTTGCTTTCCACAAACCACCTCTACAGAACATCTTACAGGGACTGCTCTAGATGGGAGCACTCCTAGAAAGAGCACAGCACAAAACACCCAACATATGAAGAATCGAGGAGGAGGAACAAGAAGGGAGAGAAGAAAAGAATCTCCAGATAGTGTATATAACAGCTCAATAAGCGAGCTAAGTTAGGCAGTAAGATACTAAAGAGGCTAACCTTGAACCTTTGGTAACCACGAATTTAAAGCCTGCAATGGCAATAAGTACATATCTTTCAATAGTCACCCTAAATGTTAATGGGTTGAATGCACCAATCAAAAGACACAGAGTAACAGAATGGATAAAAAACAAGACCCATCTATATGCTGCTTACAAGAAACTCACCTCAAACCCAAAGACATGTACAGACTAAAAGTCAAGGGATGGAAAAACATATTTCAAGCAAACAACAGTGAGAAGAAAGCAGGGGTTGCAGTACTAATATCAGACAAAATAGACTTCAAAACAAAGAAAGTAACAAGAGATAAAGAAGGACACATAATGATAAAGGGCTCAGTCAAACACGAGGATATAACCATTCTAAATATATATGCACCCAACACAGGAGCACCAGCATATGTGAAACAAATACTAACAGAACTAAAGGGGGATATAGACTGCAATGCATTCATTCTAGGAGACTTCAACACACCACTCACCCCAAAGGATAGATCCACTGGGCAGAAAATAAGTAAGGACACGGAAGCACTGAACAACACAGTAGAGCAGATGGACCTAATAGACATCTATAGAACTCTACATCCAAAAGCAGCGGGATATACATTCTTCTCAAGTGCACATGGAACATTCTCCAGAATAGACCACATACTAGGCCACAAAAAGAGCCTCAGAAAATTCCAAAATATTGAAATCCTACCAACCAACTTTTCAGAACACAAAGGCATAAAACTAGAAATAAACTGTACAAAGAAAGCAAAGAGGCTCACAAACACATGGAGGCTTAACAACACGCTCCTAAATAATCAGTGGATCAATGACCAAATCAAAATGGAGATCCAGCAATATATGGAAACAAATGACAACAACAACACTAAGCCCCAACTTCTGTGGGACGCAGCAAAAGCAGTCTTAAGAGGAAAGTATATAGCAATCCAAGCATATTTAAAAAAGGAAGAGCAATCCCAAATGAATGGTCTAATGTCACAATTATCGAAATTGGAAAAAGAAGAACAGATGAGGCCTAAGGTCAGCAGAAGGAGGGACATAATAAAGATCAGAGAAGAAATAAATAAAATTGAGAAGAATAAAACAATAGCAAAAATCAATGAAACCAAGAGCTGGTTCTTCGAGAAAATAAACAAAATAGATAAGCCTCTAGCCAGACTTATTAAGAAGAAAAGAGAGTCAACACAAATCAACAGTATCAGAAACGAGAAAGGAAAAATCACGACGGACCCCACGGAAATGCAAAGAATTATTGGAGAATACTATGAAAACCTATATGCCAACAAACTGGGAAACCTAGGAGAAATGGACAACTTCCTAGAAAAATATAACCTTCCAAGATTGACCCAGGAAGAAACAGAAAATCTAAACAGACCAATTACCAGCAACGAAATTGAAGCGGTAATCAAAAAACTACCAAAGAACAAAACCCCCGGGCCAGATGGATTTACCTCGGAATTTTATCAGACATACAGGGAAGACATAATACCCATTCTCCTTAAAGTTTTCCAAAAAATAGAGGAGGAGGGGATACTCCCAAACTCATTCTATGAAGCTAACATCACCCTAATACCAAAACCAGGCAAACACCCCACCAAAAAAGAAAACTACAGACCAATATCCCTGATGAACATAGATGCAAAAATACTCAACAAAATATTAGCAAACCGAATTCAAAAATACATCAAAAGGATCATACACCATGACCAAGTGGGATTCATCCCAGGGATGCAAGGATGGTACAACATTCGAAAGTCCATCAACATCATCCACCACATCAACAAAAAGAAAGACAAAAACCACATGATCATCTCCATAGATGCTGAAAAAGCATTTGACATAATTCAACATCCATTCATGTTAAAAACTCTCAGCAAAATGGGAATAGAGGGCAAGTACCTCAACATAATAAAGGCCATCTATGATAAACCCACAGCCAACATTATATTGAACAGCGAGAAGCTGAAAGCATTTCCTCTGAGATCGGGAACTAGACAGGGATGCCCACTCTCTCCACTGTTATTCAACATAGTACTGGAGGTCCTAGCCACGGCAATCAGACAAAACAAAGAAATACAAGGAATCCAGATTGGTAAAGAAGAAGTTAAACTGTCACTATTTGCAGATGACATGATACTGTACATAAAAAACCCTAAAGACTCCACCCCAAAACTACTAGAACTGATATCGGAATACAGCAAAGTTGCAGGATACAAAATCAACACACAGAAATCTGTGGCTTTCCTATATACTAACAATGAACCAACAGAAAGAGAAATCAGGAAAACAACTCCATTCACAATTGCATCAAAAAAAATAAAATACCTAGGAATAAACCTAACCAAAGAAGTGAAAGACTTATACTCTGAAAACTACTAGTCACTCTTAAGAGAAATTAAAGGGGACACTAACAGATGGAAACTCATCCCATGCTCGTGGCTAGGAAGAATTAATATCGTTAAAATGGCCATCCTGCCCAAAGCAATATACAGATTTGATGCAATCCCTATGAAACTACCAGCAACATTCTTCAATGAACCGGAACAAATAATTCAAAAATTCATATGGAAACAGCAAAGACCCCGAATAGCCAAAGCAATCCTGTGAAAGAAGAATAAAGTAGGGGGGATCTCACTCCCCAACTTCAAGCTCTACTATAAAGCCATAGTAATCAAGACAATTTGGTACTGGCACAAGAGCAGAGCCACAGACCAACGGAACAGACTAGAGAATCCAGACATTAACCCAGACATATATGGTCAATTAATATTTGATAAAGGAGCCATGGACATACAATGGGGAAATGACAGTCTCTTCAACAGGTGGTGCTGGCAAAACTGGACAGCTACATGTAGGAGAATGAAACTGGACCATTGTCTAACCCCATATACAAAAGTAAACTCAAAATGGATCAAAGACCTGAATGTAAGCCATGAAACCATTAAACTCTTGGAAGAAAACATAGGCGAAAACCTCTTAGACATAAACATGAGTGACCTCTTCTTGAACATATCTCCCCAGGCAAGGAAAACAACAGCAAAAATGAGTGAGTGGGACTATATTAAGCTGAAAAGCTTCTGTACAGCAAAAGACACCATCAATAGAACAAGAAGGATCCCTACAGTATGGGAGAATATATTTGAAAATGACACATCCGATAAAGGCTTGACGTCCAGAATATATAAGGAGCTCACACGCCTCAACAAACAAAAAACAAATAACCCAATTAAAAAATGGGCAGAGGAACTGAACAGACAGTTCTCCAAAAAAGAAATACAGATGGCCAACAGACACATGAAAAGATGCTCCACATCGCTAATTATCAGAGAAATGCAAATTAAAACTACAATGAGGTATCACCTCACACCAGTAAGGATGGCTGCCATCCAAAAGACAAACAACAACAAATGTTGGCGAGGCTGTGGAGAAAGGGGAACCCTCCTACACTGCTGGTGGGAATGTAAACTAGTTCAACCATTGTGGAAATCAGTATGGAGGTATATCAAAATGCTCAAAACAGACTTACCATTTGACCCAGGAATTGCACTCCTAGGAATTTACCCTAAGAACGCAGCAATCAAGTTTGAGAAAGACAGATGCACCCCTATGTTTATTGCAGCACTATTTACAATAGCCAAGAATTGGAAGCAACCTAAATGTCCATCAATAGATGAATGGATAAAGAAGATGTGGTACATATACACAATGGAATACTACTCAGCCATAAGAAAAGGGCAAATCCAATCATTTGCAGCAACATGGATGGAGCTGGAGGGTATTATGCTCAGTGAAACAAGCCAAGCGGAGAAAGAGAAATACCAAATGATTTCACTTATCTGTGGAATATAAGAACAAAGGAAAAACTGAAGGAACAAAACAGCACCAGAATCACAGAACTCAAGAATGGACTAACAGGTACCAAAGGGAAAGGGACTGGGGAGGATGGGTGGGTAGGGAGGGATAAGGGGGGGAGAAGTAGGGGGGTATTAAGATTAACATACATGGGGGGGTAGGAGAAAAGGGAGGGCTGTACAACACAGAGAAGGCAAGTAGTGATTCTACAACATTTTGCTATGCTGATGGACAGTGACTGTAAAGGGGCTTATAGGGGAGACCTGGTATAGGGGAGAGCCTAGTAAACATAATATTCGTCATGTAAGTGTAGATTAGTGATACCAAAAACAAAGCAAAAAAAAAAAAAAAAAGGGCAGTTCCTGTGTGGTAACCTCCAACGAGTTCTACACAAGGGTATAAAGGGCATATAAAAGTGTAGGCAAAGGGTCTGTTTGTGTTTATACAGAGGATCAAAGCCTAATTGGGCTACCCCGAAAATGAACTAAGATACGATATGAAAAAGAACTTCCAATATCAGCACTCTCTGGAAGACTCATGCCAGAAGATGATCATCAAAAAACCCCAACAAAGATCCACGCACTGCTACAGCTGTAGATGCACTCATCCCACCAGTTCCTGGACTTGCCATGGGAATGAGGAAGGAGATATCTAAGCTGGCCTGTGCATACAGTAAAACAACAAATTTGACTGGATCTATACTGTTGGAACTCAACCAAGAATTTGGAGAAGTGCAAATTGCAGCGCTCCAAACTCTTACAACTACAGACTATTTACTGTTAAAAGAACATATGGCATGTGAACAGTCCCCAGGAATGGGTTGTTTTAATTTGTCTGATTTCTCTCAGACTGTTCAAGTTCAGTTGGACAATATCCACCATATCATAGATAAGTTTTCACAAATGCCTAAGGTGCCTTAATGGTTTTCTTGGTTTCACTGGAGATGGCTGGTAATTACAGATATGTTTTGGTTATGTAACTATACTCCTATTATGTTAATGTGTGTGCGCAATTTAAGTAGTAGCTTAAAACCTATATATGCTGAAGTTACTCTACAAGAAGATATGTCAAAGAAATAATCAATCTTCCCATGTTTTCTTCCGTCTGCTACTTCTATAGCTTTTCTTCTTCCTTCCTAATTACAACCCTTAAATAGAATTCGTGCCTCATATCAAATTTACCGAGTATCATAACTCCTCCAAGTGGTAAAGATACCTCAAGACAAATGCTGGGCATAGAAGCCACAGGGCATAAATATGCAAAGAAGTAAAAAGCTAACCTTTTCAAACAATAAGGCTTCCCTCTCACTTACCAACTTCACATTTCCCTGTATGGCCCCGGAAGATGACTGGTTAGCCAGAGACGGGTAAGATTCCTCAAGGGAGGAACAACCTAAGACAGGCACAGTCGCAGGGGGGCCATCAGGTGAGAAATTGGGGATCAACAGAGGTGAGGCTTAGAACCTCACCCCCCTGTTCTGAGAGAAATCTTCTGCATACGTGGATGTTTTATTGCCCTGGTCTAGCTTGAATTAACACATAGTCTACAGGCACACACCTGATCATCTACATCTGCTCTCTTACAACACTAAACTATGTTTTCTACCTTTATCTTGTATCTACCTACCACTTCAGCATTTTATTAAAAATAATAATAATAATAAAGAGAGAAATGTGGTATCCACATATAAATCAAGTATAAAAACCAAATGAGTATTCATATTTGAACTGACTGTTTAGAGTTCATAATGCATGAGCAAAACCGAAAGATTCTGTGATGACTCCCCTTGTACTGTTCACTATGTAACTTATTCATTATGTAAGAATTTGTTCTCCATGTAAGAACTTGTTTGTTATGCCTCAGAAGATTGGAGACTGACGAAAATTAGGCTTGGGGTGGATTAATGATTGTGCATTGAGCATTGACTCCCCTATACAGAATTTTATTGTCGTTAACAACCATTTGATCAATAAATATGAGAGATGCCCTCACAAAAAAAAAAAAAAAAAAAAAAAAAAAGGACAGACTTCCAATGGTAAAATAAATAAGTAACCGGGATGTAATGTATAGCATAAGGAATATAGTCAAGATATTGTAACAGCCTGGTAGGGTGATAGCTGGAACCTAGAATTATGTATATAAATGTTCTACCACTGTGTTGTACACTTGAAACTAATGTAATGTAATACTGTGCATCAACTACCCTTCAATAAAAAATAATTATTTAAATAAAAAAAAAAAAAAGAATTGTTTACAGTACAATCTTAAAATTACAGTTCAAATTTTCAAAAAATGTAGCACTTCTTCAAAACCTTTAGAATTTTTTCTTTCAATTCTCATAATACTTTAATATAGATTAAGAAATGTAACTATGATTGAATACAGCCACTAATAAAGTTAGATCTTCATATCAAAGCTCAAAATATAAATGCCAAGAATAGAAGATTTAGTGCATGCATGTTAATAGCCAGAAATGTGCTGCTCAAAACAAAGAAAACAGAATTAAGTCTTTGTAATCTAGGACGCTTTATGAGAATATACATAACAGGATTAGAGATTTACAGATATTTGCATGGTGTTCTTTCTGGCAAATGCAAATTTCTTCAGGAAATGAAAAGATCTAGAAATTGCAGCACATCAAATGAAAATGAGTGCAGGTGAGAGCAGGCTTTGCCTGTTGCACTATCTTTGCCTCTTACTCTGGGAATAAGAAAGCTTCTTCTTACATTTCTGTCTTTTTCTCCAAACCATCTTAGGCCAAAGGAATTTTTAAAGGAGTCTTAAAAATTTTAACATAAAATAGTTTAAGATATTTTGAGCCTGATACAAAATACAAAAAAAAAAGTTAAAGACATTTTGAGCCTGATACTAGGTAAGAATTCTTGCTACTAATGCATCAGTTTCTAGACCAAACATTTCTATTTGTAGCTGCTTATCCAGGAACAGAGGTTGAAAGCTATGTAACTCAAAGACTGTCTCTTTATGGGTAACATTTAGTGGCATTAGCCCCACTCCCCACTAAATGGTGAATTCCTAACGAGTAAAAGCTGTCATTAATTTTTACCTAGCACACAACCTGACATATAGTGGGGCTTAAATCGTCATGCTGTCTGTACACCTGAAGCCAAAAAAAAATAGTTGAATTAAAAAAATGCGTAAGGGAGTAGTAGTCAACTTTCACATCTATAAGCTTTGCTTTAAAAACAGATAATCCAGAGAAGAGTGGGCACATTTTTAAAATGACAAAATTTAAGGTTTAAAGAAGGGGACCTTTACTGTCATCTTGTCCCAGCTTTTTTTCAATGCAGTCCTCTCACTGAGAGCTCAATCACCTTGAACTTCCGCCTGACCGTCTGCCTTCTGATCTCATGTTCCCCAGATGCAACTATGACTCAGCACTGCAGAGAAGGGTCTCATTTCTAGAGAGGATGGACAGACTTTTGCCTTCAGGAGGGTAATCATTCCTTTAAAAAAAGTTGATATTTGCAACCAATGTGTTTTTGGTAACCTGTATCACTGACTTGTTTTGTTTTCCAAAGTGCTGGCTATCATTCATGTTCTTGTCTACAATCTGGAATTTGCCACATGTTTTGGAAGGTATCCTAAGCCAATTAGTAGCAGGAAAGAATAAATGCAAGTTCTTTTGTCACTTCTCTATACTCCCAAAGAAAACTTGAGAAGACAAAAGGAATCTCTCATCAAACAGGAAATTATGCCATGCATAAACTTTTGAAACAACTAGTTTTTTGAAGATTTGAAATCTTCGAAGGGTAAAATATTTTCTTTTCCTTTTTTCTTTTTTTTTAGTACTCTGAAAAACTGTTGTCACAATAAACCTTTGGGCTATTATTTTGCTTTAAGAACAATTTAGTGAAAATTGAAAATTTACTAGAATTATGGATTTCTTCCATGATCAGCAATTTCAGAATGGAGGTGTTTTCCAGCAGAGGCACAAGAGAAATCCAAGAGACCCAGTGTTTCTATTCTCATCCAGAACACTGTCTATTGCCCTTCACATCAGGGTGGAGCAGCTTACCCATGCTGCTTCTCTTTCTTAAAAACCTTAAGATTGTACTGAGCTGAAAGTTTTTTCAATGCAGCTTACTCAGGCTTGCTAAGATACATAAATTTTGGCAGGTTAATACAATCTCATTAGTTTAGTTCCTCCAAATTTGGAATTTATTTTTGGAAAATTAACCTTCTCTTTTTTTCATAGACACTTAACCAAGCAACTAAAATGTGTAAAAAGATTACAATAGGAATATGCTGGTTACTCAGGAGAACAGACATTCTCTTCAATACTTTAGAAATCCACTCATCACCTCCAGTCAACCACACGAATCAAATAATGGATACTTGTTTTAGTTGGTAACACCTCCACAGCCTAACACTTACTCACATGGTTAAGAGACTGGAGACACTGGCTCCATTGAGATCACAGCTGTTTAGTGTGCAAGGACCTGAGTGGCCCTATTTTTAAAAGCAAAGGCCATATGCCTTGATTTTTTTTTACTCCATTTTGCCTTCTGACACCAAATCGTTAAAAGAGTGTGTCTTCACATCCCAGCATCTCGTAATCACTGCTTCTGCTCACTCTGATTGTCTTCCTGGCTCCTTTTCTTCTCCCTCTCCCTCCCTCCATTCTTTCCTTCCTTGCTTCCCCCCACTCTGGCCCCCATTCGGTGTACCAGTGCTGGAGTTTATAAACGAGCATAACTCTTAACTTCATTTGGATCAGAATTTTTATTACAGCAGGTCAGCCCCTGATGTTGGGCAGTGAGATGACTGCTGAAATGTTTTTCTTTAGAAAAATTATTGGTGAAGACTTTAAGAAAACTACCTGGACAAGCACAATAACACTTTATTTATTGCTGGTTTCCATTTTCAACAATAATGGCCATAATGATTTATTGCATGCTTCAAAAATGTTTTCACAGAATAGCTACTATGAATCAAAGGAATGTAAACTTCATTCCTTTTCAAACATACTCAAAATTTTTCCTCCTCATTGACTCAGATTGATTTGCCATTAGAATTTTTCTTGTCAGATGATGGTCTAAAAGCTCTAATTCGGGTTGTAAGAAAGCTATACACACAAAGTTAACCTCAGTCATGGGAGATTCCACTAGCACAGAGTTCAGCTTGGTCACTGTCTCCAGAAAGACACCGTGTTATTCTCCTAAATGCCAAGTCTCCAGTTAACAGGAATCATGGCTTATCACATATCTCTATTGTTAGTACTAATGTGAACTCCCAGCCAAGAAATAAACCTAACAGGAAAATAACTTTTTAAAATAGAACTTGTGCTTATAATTAGGAATCATAAATGAGATTTCTACATAAGGAACAACCCTCAGTATGCTTGGAAATTTCATTCCAGTTCAGGGCCTATGTCACATTTCCTTGCAGACATTTGTGATCAGTCTTCAGTTCCCAGAAAGCCAAAAGTTATCATTGGTTTTTCCATTATTACAGTCACCATGGGTCAAGAAAGAAAATAAATATAAGCAAGGACTATGGATCAAGAACACAGCCACTAAAAGTGGCAAATTTAACTTCCTTTTAATGAAAAAAACTTAACAAAAGCCTGTTTTCAAGTCAAAATTCAGTTTATCTGCATAAAACCAGTGGGTTGAAAAGAGCTCACTGAGTCCTGGCCATGGCTTGCCCTGGACCTTAAACCTTGGACCCAGTGTATATAATATGAAACCTTGATACTCACTAACTTAAAAAAATGTAAAAGAGTAAGAAGAGCAATGGCCTGGTCAGAGATAGTAACTATGCAGCTCAACGTCACGGAGTGAATCAAGCCAGTGAAGAAACAGCTAGTGCTATAACTGTGATGACAGACATGGAATAAACATCACTGTGTATTTCCTAAAGAAAAGAAAATTAAAAATCTAAAAGGAAAGACAGAAGGGTCAATGTCAATAGGAACAAAACTCTGGGTTACTAAGAAACACCCCCCTTGCCCTGCAAAGCGTAGTTACACGTGTCACGGGTGGTTCCATCTTGGGCAGCACCCCATCCACCACACCGTCTTGTCCTGGCGAGAGGACCCGGTGGCAGATTATTCACGGAAACCTTACCGCACCACCCTCAGCACCGCTCACAGGTGTTACCAAAACGCTTTCCCTCTTTTACAGGCTCCACATTGGCCCAAATCTCTACCAAAAAAAAAAAAATTTTGCTATAAAGTTATAGAATGAACTGTTCTACATAAATAAATGAAAGTTCCAGGAAACAGTACCTCACTTCCTCAGATAACAAAAGGAGGGTTCTTATGTTTTAACCGTTTTTGATGAAAGCTTTCTAAAATGTAGTTCAGCCTCTAGCAGAACAATTCTCCTTAGAAACTGCTGGCTCTGATTGGCTTTGGAAACAGAGATACCGTTTATACTACGCCTAAGCAAGAATCAGCAAATTACATCAATGCATCAATGATTCAGATCTATGAGGCCTAGGACTAAAAATTTTGCCTCTAGCTGACAGGTTCTTCTCATTAGCAGTTTTATCTATTTTTGGATTAAAACAAAAACTTAAAGTTAACAACAAAATCCAATTTATGAATAAATTGACTATCTTTCTATGAGGATGTGTTTTCATCATAACATTTTCTAATACGACAAAGGTACTAAAATTAGAATAATTTAGCACTTTGTCTAAGAAAGTAAAAAAGAACACAAGTTCAACTGAATTTTTGTTTCATATGTTTATTTAAAGGTTATAACATCAAAAGATGACACCGTGGGAAGAATATATATATTTTAAATATAATATTATTGCATTAAACTTATTATATATGATAGCTTCTGAAAGGGCCATTATTTTACAGCTCTATTAGGGAAGGACTAAGAGTAAAATACAGCCCATTACTGACACCAGCTTGGACTACCTATAATGCTGTCTCTCTGTAACACTGTATTTCTGCAATGCTGTCAGCCCATTTCCCCACTTACCTGCCTTCCTCTCTGACCTGGGTATTAGGATTAAGAGATCCCATCATCTGGATTTTTTTTTAAGTTTCAGGCAAAACGCTTCTTTCCACTGACCAGCAGCAGTCTCTTACCAGGCGTTTCCTTTCTGCTCCATTCTTTGACTCAATGTCTCCAACCAGAAAGACCATGACTCCCAGAATAGCCCTTGGCCACTTTCACACACACACACAAACACACACACACACACACACACACACACACACACACACACACACACACCAGCAACATCCTCATGTCTCCCTCCCTAGACAAGCATTACACATGCCAACACTTGCATAGGTCTTTACTGTTGAATGGTCTAGGTGAAATTATCCTTGGCTAAAGATAATACTTTGCCATTTATCTTTCCTGTAAACTAGTTAACAGTATGGTGGGGGAAAGCTTTGGATTATGAATGCAATTAGTACTGTTTTTTTTTAACTAAAATCATTTATTATAATCAAAATAGTAACTAAAGAAAAACTGAACTGAAGCCTAAAAAATCATGCCACTTGCTCTCCACTACTCTAGGAAAATTCAATGGGAATTCAAAATGAGAGATGATTTGGATTTATTCCTAACTTAAATCCTATCAAAATACCAGGATCGTTCCAAATTCTATTCCACTATTTTTGCATCCTCAAATTAGGCACGCAATGGAAATGAGCTTGGGCAGAAAGCCTCAGGCACATCAATCTGAAACCAAGAGCCAGACAAATGCATTTGTGTAGGGCATAAGATTTCTCTTCTATCCTGGGCCTTAACTTTGACCTATTCTTTTTGGAGGTTCATCACAAGACATATGGATAATACCTAGGATACTTTTCCATTTAGAAACTAGGGAATGTTACCAGGTAATGAGAAAAAATATTAACTCTAGAAAGTGGATACATTTGGACCCAGAAAATGAATCTAGATCTATTTAGCTTCATTAATAACAGTTATAGTTAAATTCTATTACTTTGCTTCATTCTTTTGGCAAATATTCCTTCAGGGCAGGGTAGCCCAGGAAAGATAACTTTTGGCTTCATTCTCTATATTCCTGTGTTTGTGTGGAGGCGCCAAAAGGAAAAGATTTCACATTAGCTGATCAGATACAGGAATACCTATCAATATAGGCTTTGTGGCTGACTGGCTCAGCTGCATAATATACCCGCCAAAGATACCAAATACATAAACTTGGTCCCAAACAGTCTTTTCTTTCCAGAAAAAATACATATTACCTTATTCCCAACCAGTCATCTCATGAAGGAGAAACGGACACAACCCCACAGATATGGGCATGTGGTCTTGTTAACTCATCATTTTGTTTGAGGGTAAACTAAAGAAAATATAGCCACATCCCTAAACCAACAAAATGCTATCATAGTAATCACTCTATATACATACAAGAAGATCAATTAACCCAAGCTGAATCCTGGCCAGTTAACTAAGCAGCTCAGCAGGCTGAACACTCATTAAACTGTGCCCAGGACAGCAGGCGCGGGCACTGTGGTGCTAATAGTTTTCCAGCTAGACGTCAGAGATCTCTGCGTGGGGACAAAGGTGGAGAAGGAAATGAGAGAAAATACTCCCAAACATTACAGCCTACATAAAACCCTGAGAAGCTCCATGTAATGGCAATAGATAAAGTTTTAAAGTAATACACAATATGTCCCTAAATCTGCTTTATAGTTTGCTCTCTGAGGAGTGATCAAGAGGTAGTGAGCCAACATGTTTTCCCATAAAGAGGAAATGAAACTCTAAGTTGCCAGGAAGGTCTGCAGAATCCTGAAGTCTCACTAGGAGCAGTTGCTGTTTTTGAGGGTTGTTTTCTCTCCGAAGAGAATGAGTAATTAGAGGGCTCTGAATTACCCGTGCTTGTCTTTCTTAAAGGTTTTTACTGTATTTTTTTTTAAAGTAAAGAAATTATATTTTAATCTCTTGTCTCTAAAAAAATCACACCTGAAAGAAATGCCAAATAAGTTTTAATGATGAAAGAAATATTTCTATTTGATGAAACGCATTTACCATTTTATTCACTGGTATTCTAACAGTGATGCTGCTAAAAGAAACCTCTGCACCAGGGGCGGCTGTGGCACTGTTACTTTCACTGTATTGGTGATACATTCATGCTCATCTTCTCACACTATGTTACTCAACCACCAACAGGTACTTAACCCACTGTCCCCACTCAAAGGTGAACTAGGTGCATGCCCAGGGCTTAGTTGTTTCTTACTAGCACCTATTATGTGAGCTTCATTCTCTAGTTAAAAGAATTAGAGACCTAATGACAATTAGAGCTAATAAAAATTAGGGCACCTAAGATACTGGCAAAATGAACTTTAAACTATGATGTACCTTCAAAAGAAGCTCACAGGGTTCTGGGTAATACAATGAAAACTGCAGCTTGCTCGTGTAGCAAAATGAAGTTTTTATGCCAGCAGAAACCTGAACACATTTCTTTGAACCTTTGAATACATTTCTACTAGATGTTCATGCCCTTGGTATTCATGCCCTCATTTGTGGAACAAAAGGAACAGAGTTAAATGAACTGTAGGTCCCATTTCAGCTATAAAATTCTAACATTCAACATAATAAACAAGACAGGTGCCACCACATTTACATACTAAGTAAGTATTTTTTGGCTTACATAAAATTAGCTTCTTAAATGAAATGACACAGGATCCTAACTGAAAACCAAAATACTAGGCATCTGTGTAATTATGGCAAAGAATTCATTCAATCCTATATTACAATTTTGTGAATAAGGCCCCAAATTCCCATATAGTACAATTTATAAAATAAGTGAAACAAAAGAGAAAATAAGAAAAAGCAGAGCATCTGGAATATTGGAAAAATCAACTTTAACTATGATGCACCTTTCATAATGATATTAAATATTAAATAATATTTCATAATAAAAGCCACACTTGTTTTTTTAAAAGATGTAAAGCAGGGTCATGGTGAATAGTTGTGATAACTGTGTTTCCCATGATTTTTTAGGTAAACATTGATGGATATCCTACTTAGAGAAATTTTCTCTTGCAATATAAAGTTGGCTAACATGCACATTTGATGAGTTGTATGGCTCATAGAGAGGATGGGGGTCTTCAAATTTAGGCACTATGCGGGTTAGCTATATTTTGTAAATAGAAAGTATAAGCTTGCATAATTTTATAGTTAATATACTCAACGAATATGAACAGAAGCAAAATAGATGGCATTAGGAATATAAACCCACCAATAATTACTAATGAAATCAAATGTTCTTTTTAAGCCTTTACTTTGAAGAAAAATTTAGCTCTTCAAGGTTCTAATCATATCATGCAATATATATATAGAAGAGTGATGAGAAAAATAAGAAAAGGTTGCATGATTAGACTATAGGGGCTCAGGTGAGGAGATGCTGAGGTGAAATTAAAGGCATACTGCAGAAGTACGTGCTATAAGAAGGGAAAGGCAGGAAAGTGTGGGTTTATAATTTGTGGAAGATCAGGCTCAACACATTCCTAAATTCTAAGAAAGGGTTTTGGCAAGATTGTTGAACTCTTATTCACCTAATCTCTTTGCATAGAAAATTCCCTCAAGTGCACATTAAATATTTGAAACCAAACACTGTGTGTATGATTGTTTTCCTTTATTGGTGAATAAAAGGGAGGGAAACCCAGGGTGGAAATAGTAAATTCGTTTTTCAAACTGACACCTTAATCCTTAAAAATATTTAACTTTGAGCCCCAAGAAGAAGCCTGTAACAAAGACAGTGTACAGACTGGCAATCAAGTTTAGGATTCTAATCAGATTCCAGGATAGCAACCTACCAACAAAATGACTAGAACCCACTAAGCTGCACAGACCTCAAAGCCGTTGAAGGAGGCCTAAACAGAATGGAAGGCAGAATTCTGAACTTACCCTCAAGATTCCTGTTCCCTGGTGTTCCTGCCCCATGTAATTCCTCTCCATTGAGTGTGGGGAGATCTGTGAATATGACAGGCTTTCCCTATCTGACAAATAGGTTCCACTATCTGACAAAAGTGATGAGATAGTCACCCCCTTGCTTACATTACATTTCACAAGCCTTCATAGAAGCCAGCTGCAGAGAGTTTCCAGCTGGCTTTGAAGATGTAAGCTACCATACTGTAAATGGATACATGGCTAGGCCCTGAGGTGGTCTCTAGGAGCTGAGAGCAACCCTCGGCCAACAGCCATTAAGACAACAGGAACCTCAGTTCTATAACCACAGGACCTGAATTCTGCCAGTAATCTCACTGGACCTGGTAGAGTACCTGAGCTCCAGATGAGAACCACAGTGTGGCCAACACTTGGATACAGTCTGGTGAAATTCTGAGCAGAGGACCCTAAGAAGAGGTAGCCTGACTCCAGACCCGTGGAATCTGTGAGATAATTAAATTTTGCTAAGTTGCTAGCTTGATGATAATTTATTACATGGCAAGAGAAAAAATGACCAATGCTTGGCTGTCCATGATTCATTTAAGGACCAACGAGCACATCTTATAAGAGATGATCTGAACTGTAAGGTGAATTAGAGATATTCTGAATCAAATGCCCAGACCACTTCAGACACCTCTTTAGTGAGTTTTAATTATGCTTTACATGCACTACACACCAGTATGGATAATTTTCAGCTTAAGCAACAACCCCAGTTCTCTATCAGCCTTGACTCAAATTGTCCTGCTCACAAACAGTGCTTCTCTAGCATGTTAGATTCTACAGTATTTTTTAAAACTCTCATTTTCTCTCTTCAAAGCCACCCTGGTAATGGTTCTGAAGATAAAGAACAAAAAGAAAGTAGACTAAATGACTCACTAAAGAACACATTCCTAATGAGATTCTAACTTTGATAATCTGGGTTTATGTCAAAACCTGTAGATTTCTTATAAATATCTTTGCTTCCTCCAGTAATTAACTATGAATATTTATACAAAAATACAGAGGTTTCTATATCCATGTTACTGGTCAACTAAAACCACAAAATTATTTCATCATACTGATATGGCAATAAAATATAATTTCCCCAATATCTGATTTATAGGTGTAATAGGATAAAGACACTGGGCCCTGGGGTACCCTACAGATAATCTCAATACTTTATAAATTTACTTGCAATGACTCTAAATATAGATACTGAAAGCTAATATTCTAGTTTATCTTATTCTATTACAGTAATTCAGCTGCCTGTACAGAAAACCGAAGAACAGAATAAGTAGACAATGCACAAACAAAGCCACATGCAATCATGGCTTAGTCTAGCTTCTCATTTTTAGAATAAAAATATGATTATGTGGAGCAGAGATCAGCAAACTATGGCTCATGGCCAATTCAGCCAGCTGCATGTTTCTATGAATAAAATTGTACTGAAACACAGCCATGCCCTTTCCTTTATGTATTATTTATGGCTGCTTTCCAGCTACAATGACAACATTAAGAAAGCAACATAGAGACTACATGGCCAGTGAAATCTAAAATATTTACTTTCTGACCCTTTACAGAAAATGTTTGCCAACCTCTGTTCAAGTTCCTCAAAAATCAGTATTTAGGCTAAGTTTATATCTACTATTTCTACAAGACCTAAAAGAAATTATACATGACCCTATTTAAAGGCAGTCCTTGGTTAAGAAAATAAACAGAATTAACAATAAGTGTACATAACCCAAATATATATATTGAGCCTGGCTGTTGATTCCACGAGCACAGATCCACACAATATGAATTATGACATTTTGCTCTTTTTTGCAAGCAATCCTAAAATGGTAAACACATTCCACTGGTATTTGTGGTTATTACGTATCATTCATTAATTGCAAAACTCATTTTGAGATTCAATTAACAATATTTTTTGATGGATTTTACTTTTCCATAGACTTTTTTATAATACAACTCTGTACAGAAATTTTACAACTTTCTGTGTACAAATTAATTCTAGAACCTGGCTGAGATGGAAAACAGAGTAAAAATGGAAACTTTAAAAGGCCGTAATAGCTATCAAAATTGCAGGATATGTTTTTGTAATAAATATTAAATCTAGTTAGTATGTTCTAAAGACATTATTGTTAAGGACCCAGAAAAAAACCATCAAGTTATAGCAAGCCTATTCCCAGCATTTTCCAAAAGGCATCTAATTTAAACAGCATATGTAATTTTAGGTAAATGGTTAAACTCAAAAGCAAATATATCTAATTTCCTTCTTTATGGTGAAGAATTTTTGAGTTTCTGATGAGTATTTATCATATTTTTGAGATGATTATTTTTTGAAAAATATTTGATGTTGCCTTAAGCAACCATTTTAATCTACAGCCCATGTGGGAGCAGAATGACATCATGTCTAGAGAAGAATTAAAGTCAGGGTACGTGACTTTTAAGACATAAGCTGATTTGTCAGCTTAATAAAAGAATGTGTCTGTTCATCTAGTGCAAAAAAATTCAAACCATAGTATCATGTCTCTAAATATACCTTCAGAGAGATCAACCATTGATTTCAAATATCAATTACCCAAAGTTCAGATAACATATCTAACACTTGGAGTAGTTGAGAGATTTAGTGGTCTATGTTAATAATTTCTCTAGCCTCTCTGAGCTCTTTCCAGTCATTCAACCATTCATTTATATGCCCAAACATCACACACTTTTTGATGACCTACCATGTGCTACGTATATTAACTGTTCTTTCATTATGTATGTTAGCTTATCAGAAACAGAATGCCATATTTTATTTCCAAAAAGCATTTGTTAAGTACCCATAATATGTACTTTATGTACTGTGCCAAGTTCTAAGGATAAAGAGATGACTGAAGCAGAACAATGGTTCTAAAACAGAGATGGCACAGATGCGTCTGGGGATTTCATTAATATAGAGGCTCTTACACTCCATCCTGATCTACTGGATCAGAATTTCTGATGGTAGGACCATAACTTTGATTTTTGAAAGTTACACTTGTGAGTCTTGGGTACCTTGAAGTTTGAGATTCATTTGTCTGGCAGATGCATCATATAGTACAGAGGTAAGGAAAGCACCATTAATAAAATAGAAATACAAGGAAAGAAGCACCAAGTTTTACCTAGAGAGATCAGAGTGTGTCTCGGAAGAGGTAGCTTTGAAGCTGAGTCTTAACAAATGAGAAATTCACCAAGCAGATAAGCAGGAGGAGGTAACCCATATGCAAAAGAGGTAATGTATGTGGAAATAAGTGAAGGCATGAGAATAGCACGGTGTGTTTGGGGAACTGCAAATAGCTAAGTATGGCTGGAGAGCAGGCATGGGAAAAACTCAGGAGAAGTTGGAACTCAAGCAGAAGTCAGACCATAGAGGAACTTGTATGCACTGATAGAAATTTTGATTCTATCTTGTGGGTCACAAGGACTTGCTGAAGTTTTGTAATCAAGGATTTTGTAATCATTTTAATCATTATTAGACAAATTGCAAATAGTAATTTAGAATTAAATGGAAGCAGGGAGATATGTTATACTGGTTGAGAAATGATGAGAACCTCAACTAAAACAGTGGTTTTAAGGCGAGAAAGTAAAGACATGTAAAACAGATTTTTAGGGAGTAGTAATGACTTGTCCAGATGATAAACTGTGACAAGAGAATGAGGAAAATTATTAGTTTCTACTTTGAGATACTGACTAGATTATGCACCCATTGGAAATAGTAATAATAGCTAATATTTACAGAACATTTGCCATATTCTAGGACTGCTCTGGGAGCTTAGTCCATTCAATCCTTATTCAACATCATAACCTGTGGCCTTAAACACTCTGCTATACTTGTATATATAGATAATATGGAGCAGCACAGGGAAATTTAGGAATTAAAATTAGTACTGTAGGAAAGATGGTGGTCTATTTGGGAGACTTGTTGAGATGCCATATGAGCAGTTGAGAACGTGGACCTGAAGGTCAGTAGAACAGTCGGCTCCAGGCATTTAAAATGGACTTAGAAGTCACTTAGTATGCAGGCAGCGTGACACTGCTGGTACAAAGGAGATGCCTAGGAAGAGCACGAGAAGTAAGAAGAGAAGTAACCTATGAATAGCATTAATAATGTTTTAGAGGGAGACAAGCCTTTCATGTATACAAATGTAATGCTATATTTAGACAGATGGAGATTTTTATCCTAATTTTCTATATACCTTTTCCATTATAAGCTGAATTTCATTTCTCAGAGAGAGAAGGCTACTTCTTTCTCAGATAATAACAATTATATTTTTTAAAAAGAAATGAAACAATTACTTGACAGGGTTTTTGAATACTCTATATGGACCTAAAATTTTAGAAGAGCAAAGCCATAGTGGGGAAACACAGTTAAATGAAAATAAAGCCATATGGCTTCCTGTTCCAAACTATTTACAGGCTCGGGGCAGACAGGCTGCCACACATGTGGCTGAATCTATAGACTACATTATGTCGGCAAGATTTTATCAAACTATTTTTAAAGGATTATTCCAAAAAGACTCATAATATTACTACAAGACATTTCAGCCAAAATATTAATGGAATATCATGAGCCAATGGGAAACTGTGCAAGCTGCACACACATAATTTTGTGGCAAGGAAAATTTGGGGTTACTCTCATTTCTCCCAGCTCCAATAATAGCCTATTTTATTCTGTAATAATGAGACACCATGTCACTATTGCCACTAATCTGTCAAGTATGAACATTACCTAACATCCATGCTTTTCCCTGAGTATTTATGTATAAACCCAGCAGCATCATTTGGTGCCATTTCCTGGCTCTATTCAGCAAAGGCACAGTATTGGCAGGAGCTAGGATTAAATGCTAAGTTACATCTTAAAGATGGCCTAAATTAGAAAGCATTATTAGAGATATCATTCTTGTTCTTTGAACAAGTCTGTGTGATACAGACCTTCAGAATTTTAATATTATTGACTATTAAAGTACACTTGAGTTTAAAAAAATTTATACAATAAAATATGCTTGCATCTGTATATGAATCTATCCAAAGTACATTCTTCTAGTTACTGTCTCACCCAAAATAATCTTAGCTTCATATTTATTTTTAAGGAGTTAAAGATTCAGTATAGTGAAGTGGAAAGATTAAAAAAAAACCCAAGTCTGAAGGCCTGGCACAGTGCCTGTCATCCAGCCAGGATCAATACCTGTTGAATGGACGTGGCCTCAAGTTGCCAAGATGATAGATATACAGTGACCTTTTGGGTTAGACAGATAATGTTAAGTGTGCTGTTGTTCCAATATATATATATACCATATATTGATGTTTCTTGGTTGGCCTTAGCTTAACATTGAAAAATCTATCCTTTACTATAACAGTATTCTACAGGTTCTTTTGGTTCATTCTTGCAGAGAAAATCCCTTCACTGTTTCAAATGAAAGGAAAAAAATATAACATTGACCTAGGAGCCATAATCGTTATATATGTAGTAATAGTACTGCTTAACAGGTATTGGGCAATACTGTATATTCAGGAGTGTACAACCTGTCTTGATACTTAAATGATTGAATTTTTTATGACTTTCTACTCTTCTCAGAGAGATGTGTCATATCACAGCAGTTGGGCTTTTGTACTTAAATGCCCATATAAATGAATGTGGGTATTGTCCTGTTAACAATGAAACCGAATTTGGTGTTTTTTCTTAGTTGCTTCCATTATGGGGATTTCCCTGTAGAAGAGACGAACATAAGAAAAAGCAGGCAGTTGGGATTTGTAGTGCTAATTAGCTGTGTGGTCTTGGGGCATATTTACAACTTTTCTGGACATCAGTTCTCTCTGTAAAAAGGGGAGATTTAATTAAATGATAGTAGAGAATTGTTAATTTTCTCAATTTAAATCTGTCAGGTTAATTATCTCATGCTTTTATTTTGCAAAGACATTTTTCTTATGGCTTTTCTAGTTTTTATTAAGAAGTTTTGATTAAAATACTGTAATGTCAGTCAACTTTTATTTTCCCTAATTGGTAACTCTTTGTAATTCTTTGTATCTATGATTTACTACTTCTGTATCCAAGTTCATCATTCTATTTTCCATGACTTCACAGCCAGGCAGAAAGGAACCAGCCCTGGAGGGCAGTTATGGTGTTCCTTAATTTTTTTGAAACTACACGGAGCTTTTTTTCCTTATCTCTATCAAAGAAGAATGAAATTCAAGTGGCAGAATTATTTGTCTCCATTTTAAAAATATGATCCATTCATGTGAAACATTTAACTCATTTTTAATTTCTTTCTTTTTTGTTGTTGTTTCACAACTTTCTTTTATTTTCAGGACAGGTTACAAGCAGCCCCTCAACAAATTCTCACTTTTGAGTGTTGCAAAAGTAAATGTCTTGGGGTTTTAAAACTCTGCAATTCACCATAGACAGTAGGATTAAAGGAAACATTTGCTCAGAAACAAATCCTTTCCAAAACAAAATGCTTCATATAATAAATTAAAAATTAGTTAAATAAACACAATTGTATCACCGATTCTTAATTAGTTTTCTCAAAATTCTAGTGTTATCAGATAAAACACAGGGTTGCCTAGTTAAATTTGGATTTCAGATGAACAGTGAATAAGTTTTAATATAATCATGATGAAATATTTGGAACATACACTAAAATTTATTCTTATAAATGATCAATATATTAAAATTATTTGCTATTTTTATCTAAAATCCCCTTTCAACTGGGCATCCTAACTTTTTATTTGCTAAATTTGGCAACCCTTCTCAGGTCCTATTGGTAAAAGGAATTAATTAGTCCAGATGATGATGGCTCCTGAACAGCCTCGCTAAGTGACCTGAAACAGACTCAACAGAAGTCTGTTTCTCACTTTCTAATGTGAATAGTCCTCCTCGGCAGGTGACTTCTCTCTGTGTGGTCATTCAAGGACCCAGGTGCTTCCCAGTTTGTGCCTCTGCCATCCCATGGGGCTTAGAGAGAGTCCCCTACATACAGCTGTAGAAGGAGAAAGAAGAATGCATTAGGCACACCAACTTCTTAACTGCTTTGACCCAGAAGTGACATAATTTCCACTCATAAGTCATTAGTGAGATGTAGTCTTATTGCCCCACCTAGATGAAACAGAGGCTGAGAAATTTAATCACTTACTGGGTAGTGACTGCTTAGAGAAAGCTCTGCATAATGAAAAGGAGATGATATTTTGGTAAAAAGTTATTTATTTGTGCCTCAGTCTGAAATCAGAGGAAATAATAATAATCACCCTACACAAGTTCACTTTGTACTTTGGAAAGATAAAACACTGAACATATTTGGGACCCTTGCTTTCTGTATTAGTGGTACACAATCTGTGATATTTAGTAAATAGTAGAAACAAAGTCAACCTATTTGATGGTTTGGCGTGGAGTTATTTTTTCGGATACAGAAAAATTATGATTCTGTATCTACATCAGTCTCTGTTAAAGATCTACCATGAGAATCAACAAGGTAATAGATATGAATTGCTTTGAGGAATTCAAATGCATTTTACACATAAAATCAACACATGTTACGACTAGGGACACCTCAGAGGATCTAGCTGTCTGCTGCAAAGACTACCCGCAGTCAAATTCTCCCTTAGTGTGGTTTGTAGCACTGTACTTATTAGCCTTGAAGGGTACTTGAAATTCAATCACAAGGATGAACAACGACCTTTGCATCTTCACCTGTGAGTCTTCCAACTGAGGGACTCAGTTCCTTACTTGCTTGCCATCCTGGTCTGAACTGAAACAAAGACAGTTTTGTACTTTCTGATGCTGTTCAGCTGCTTCCTGTTTTTCCATCACGCGTCTCTTCTCACTGCCTCTGACCCCCAGTTGGTCCAGAATTTTGCCTTCGACCTGCTGTCAGATCTGCCTCACTTTCTGACCATCATAATGCTCCTCTCCTTGTAACTGGGCTCCTGGCCCAAGATTCTGTAACCCCACTGGTACCATTTCACTTGCTAGATCCAGTCCCCTGGGCACTGGTATTAAATCTGTGGCCACTGTTAATAAGCTGCAACTGTGAATTACATCTTTATGAAAGCATCTTCCTGACATATTTGATGTGACAGAAGGTTACCTCTTGTTCTCCATACCACTAACAACGAGCTCCAGGACTACATGGAAGTAAAAAACGCTCAGACTGCTCGAGACCTGGCTACCTAAACTTTTTCTCCCGAAGGAGAAAATGGAATCACTGAGTTTACTGTCCTGTATGCCACTCAAAGGAATTTCGCTCTCATTTTTCCTCTTTCCCAAGAGCTTTAAAATGCTTCAAGCAGGTATGTTCATTTGACTCTTCACATCAAAACATTCCTCCCCATTAGTAATGTAGTCAAAATGCAGGTAAGTATGTTTTCATTGTAACACTTAAGAGCTAGATTCTTGCAACATTCCATTGTCCCTGGGCTAAATTCTTACCCCTCTTGTCAAAAGCAGTTATAATTCATGTTACTTTTAAGAGTTCTTCCTGCAGCTTCACTCTACGTAACCATCAGAGTGCTAGAACGCCCTCCCTGACCTTCGTCACAGGCTCAGATGAATTACTACATTCTTTGTCATCCAACATTTATGTGGTACCCATATATCTTGTACTACATGAGGCACTGCAGAGATAAGATTTAAGTTTTGCCTTTTGTTAGTGGTGCCTGGTCCTTAATATACACAAAATGCAAATCTCTAAGAGTTCATGAGTGCATAGGGCTCTGAGAGACCACAATAAATACTCTTGGACCTTCACAATAAAAATGTATATATATATTTGTTGAATAGGAACGTTTTTCCACTTCATTCACACCAGTAATTTGCACAAATTATATACCATATAATAAAAAATATTAAGCTATTAAAGATTTTAAGGAAAGGAAATTTTGTTTCGAGGTGTTTTGCTTATATATGCTGTTAAACTGAACATTGTCACTTATTTTACTTGGGACAACTTAGAACAAATAAAATTTATTATGTACTATGGAAAACAAGGACTCACAATGTTATCTTTTTTTAAAGTAGTTACTAAAACATATACCCAGAAAATATAAATTATTGACTGACTAATGTTGGAGCCAGTGAGGTCACAGTTATTTCAATCAATTAGAACTCAGCAATTCCTTGGACAGCAAGAAAATAACTGGATAGAGTTGTTACTTGATACCTGCATTCAAAATGCAAGAACTAAATTACATTAGAATGGATATAGCCACAGGAAGCAACAGATTAATATTTAGCCACTAAGATTAAAATATTATCATAGCCAGAGGAAATGTTTATGAAAAACTGTAACAAAGATGTAATTTGCATCCTAGGACTAAAGGGAGTAATTACAAAAGACTTACCTCAAGTATGGCCATCATCTAGACTCTCAGTGTTTACAGAATAAAGCTTCAACCACTCATGTGAGTACACAAGGCACACCACACTCTGATCTCAGCCTTAGTTCTACTTTCTCCTCTCTTTGCCTCCTGGCCACATAATTGACCTGTCAAGCAGATTACCAGACTAGTAATTCATACATGCATGCAGAGCATCTGATCAACACTTTAGTGCTTAACGCCTAACTACTAACGCATAGACAAGGATCATCACACATTTAGGGAAAGCCATTATCATGAAAGAAACTCAAATAAGAAAACCACAGAAGGAATTCAGAGTAAATAGAGACAATGCAGAAAACAGAAGAATACTTAAAAATAAAAAACTTTTAGTTAATTCCCTCAGAGAAAGATAAGAAACAAAAACAGAAGAGTATAAAAAAGGTGCAATCAGAGAAAAGGAGTAACTTGAAATAAAAAATAAAAGAGCTGAATTAAAAATAAATTTGTAAAAGATTTGGAAGACAGCCATGGAAATCATTCAGAAAATACAACAAAGTAGATGAAGAGATGGACTACAGGAAAAATAAATTAAGAACATTAAAGGCTCAATTGACAAGGCCCAATATCTGTCTAATTGGCTCAATGAAGGCAGTGTTTCTCTCACTGCAGTACCCAAGCACAGAATCACAATGCCTGGTATAGAGAAGGTGGCTAATAACTATATTTGTTAAATGAGTAAATGAATGTTCCAAAAAGAACAGAGAACTTGTAATGGGAACAAAAGAGGAAAACACATTTCCAAAAATGAAGAATAGGCATCATATAAAATGGCCCACCAAGTGTCCAACACAACCATGAAAAACACACAGAAACATGAATGCTCATTATGAAATTTCAGTATCAGGGAAAATGTGATGGTCCTAAACCCAAGAGCAAAATCAAGTCAATTACAAAGAATTAGAAATCAACATAGCTTGAACTTCTCAAAGAAATATTAGAAGTCAGAAGTCAAAAGAATAATGCCTTCAAATGTTAGGAGAAAATTATTAGCCCAGTACTATTAATCAAAGGGTAAAGACATCTTTGTATGTAAAAAGTAACACAGTTTCTCTCAAATACTCGTCCTCAGAAATCTTCTGGAGGGTATGTTCAATCAAAACAAAGAGGTAAATGAAGAAAGAGATTCACATGAACTTTACGAAATCAGATCCAAAATTAGATACAATAGGAATTCCAGGATGACAGCAAAAAGTGTCCCTGAATGACAGCAGTTCAGCAAGCCTAAAGAGCAACTTGTCCACATCTCCTCGAGCAAGGAAAACAAAAGCAAAAGTGAACTCATGGGACTACATCAAACTAAAAAGTTTCTGTATGGCAAAGGACACCATCAACAGAACAAAAAGGCATCCTATAGTATGGAAGAATATATTTGTAAATGACATATCTGACAAGGGGTAAACATCCAAAATACATAAAGAACTTACATGCCTCAACACCCAAAAAGCAAATAACCCGATCTACAAATGGGCAGAGGATATGAAGAGACAGTTCTCCAAAGAAGAAATTCAGATGGCCAACAGACACATGAAAAGATGCTCCACATTACTATTCATCAGGGAAATGCAAATTAAAAACACCATGAGATATCACCTCACACCAGTATGGATGGCCAGCACCGAAAAGACTAAGAACAACAAATGCTGGTGAGGATACTGAGAAAGGGGAACCATCCTACACTGCTGATGGGAATGTAAGCTAGTTCAACCATTGTGGAAAGCAATATGGAGGTTCCTCAAAAAACTCAAAATAGAAATACCATTTGACCCAGGAATCCCACTCCTTGGAATTTACCCAAAGAATACAACTTCTCAGATTCAAAAAGACATATGCACCCCTATGTTTATTGCAGCACTATTTACAATAGCCAAGATATGGAAGCAACCTAAGTGTCCACCAGTAGATGAATGGATAAAAAAGATGTGGTACATATACACAATGGAATACTATTCAGCCCTAAGAAAGAAACAAATCCTGCCATTTGCAACAACATGGATAGAGCTGGAGGACATTATGCTCAGTGAAATAAGCCAGGTGGAGAAAGACAAGTGCCAAATGATTTCCCTCACCTGTGGAGTATAACCATGAAGCAAAACTGAAGGAACAAAATAGCAGCAGACTCAGAGATTCCAAAGAGGAACTAGTGGTTACCAAAGGGGAGGGTTGTGGGAGGGCAGGTGGGGAGGGAGGGAGAGGCAGATTGAGGGGTATTATGTTTAGTACACATGGTGTAGGGGATCACAGGAAAAACAGTGTTGCACAGAGAAGGCAAATAGTGACTCTGTGACATCTTACTACACTGATGGACAGTGACTGCATTGGGGTTTGGGTGGGGACTTGATAATATGGGTGAATGTAGTAACCACATTGTTTTTTCATGTGAAACCTTCATAAGAGTGTATACCAATAATACCTTAATAAAAACTTTTTTAAAAAAAGAGCAACTTGTGCAGGGGGCAGCCAAAGATGGAAAATTCCAGCAGGAATATCTCCAAGGAAAAATAAAAAAGGAAACAATAGATTTGACAAATTTGACCTGTGGAATATTACAGACTTTTTGGAGGGTGTGGAAAAATCTAGCATAGATTCAAAGAAAGTTAAGCAAATGAAAAAAAAAATCAGGAAAACAAGTTACACATAAAAGGAAATCTTGTGCAAGATACATAGTCATAAAACAGTAACACTGACAGTACATGTAATGACAATTTAAAGTATACTGGGAGTACGTATACAGGGATAAGAGCTAAAATCCTCATTTGAGAACTACAGGAAGTAGGGAAGCTGTGGGGTATGTTGAGAAAGAAAGAGAGTGACAGCTTTTTACTTTAAGCTGTGGAACATCGTTTGACCTTTTCATCTATGTTATGGATGACTTTGATTGTAATGCTTAAAGCTAATGAGCATATTTTTTTAAAAGGGTCATAATGTAATGGATAGATTGGTAACTAGCTTTTTAAAATCATATTTAGTCACGAAGTTTGGTATCCATTGACTTTTTGGATTTAAAAATCATAAGTTTCATTAAATTTAGTCAGAAATGGCTTAGCAGATCAATTTTGAAATTACTGTTTGTCTCCACATACAGCCATCTGAAAAAGGACCAATTGATAACCAACATCAACACAAACCATGTCAAAGGCTGGTGTAATTCAGTGGTTAACAGTGTTTCATCTGGAGCCATGTTGCCTGCATTAGAACCCTTTCTCCACTACTTACTAACAATGTGGCTTTAGACAAATGAATTCACCTTTCTAGCTTCACTTAATTCAAATGTAAAAGGTAAGTTCTCCTAACTACTTTAAAGGTTATCGTGTGGATTCTGTGAGTTCATGGAGAGTACTAAGAACAGAAAGCCCAGCATAAAATAAGTACTCAATTGTCAATTACCATTTTTAATTATTCTAAAATACAAAAAGAAAAGCCTCTACAAACCAACAGGATATTTACTAAGTTTATGTACATTCTTTATTTGGTTACGAGAAAGCCATTTGTATTCTTCTACCCACAGTGCTAGCCGTATCTCGTATTCTCCTTTACTTTTTTCCCATTTTATCTCCCTGTCTTTCTTCCTTCAATGTTTACTATATTACTGGGACAAATGTTAAGTTTTTGATAAGTGAGGAGAAAATGGCTATGCTTAAGGAATTTTTTGTCTGCAGGACAGCCTCCGGGGGCCCCACCCACTCCTACCTGATCGGATGTGGCTGGCCTCCACCAACAACAGTCCTGTCCATTACACAAAAACCCCTGGCAAATTTAGCTCAGCTCAAGAGGAACAAAAATTAAAGCAAGTTCTCAAAAATAAAATAAACAAAAGTAATTAAGCATAAGTAACAAGTAAATCTGACTCAACAAGTAATAAGTAAACAATTATAACACCACTGACAAAAAGAATACAAGAAAGACTTGTTATTCAGACAGTGGGGAAAAAATTAAATTCATCCTCTTTTAAACCAGTTTTTTAAAGTAAAATATTATAAGCTATTCATTCATCAATATTGAATACCAGCCCTTGGTATCTCTCCAGCTCTTAACGTCATCCTGAACTGACATGGTTCATTATCATCAGGTGAATTTTTGTAAGAGGATCACTTTGAACACTCACTGCCCTTTAGCAGAGCAAACATTTAGGAAATAGCGCAAGCTTTAAGCCAACCTCCTATTCTTAGACTCAGTTTGTTTTTCATTAGGCATGGCTGATAGTACCTGTTCAACACATACTGGTACCCTTTAGCTCTATTCCTTCATGAGGCTATATTTTCTATTGAGGAGAAAATAGAAGAATATTTTTAAAAATTTTATTCAATATGATTCTGCATAATTTCAAATAGTATACTGAACTACTCTTTTTTTATTAAAGTTTCATTATTGGTTTCAAATGTACATCACAGTGGTTCAACAGTCTCCATGATCAACTTATACTGTGATTATGAATTATTGTGCTCTTTTATCCCCCTTCCCATCCCCCCTTACACCCACCCCAACCCCTCCACCTTGGTAACCACTCATCACTTCTCGGTGTCTACGAGTGTACTGCTGTTTTGTTCCTTCTGTTTTGCTTTGTTTTTATATTCCATAAATAAGTGAAAACATATGGTATTTGTCTTTCTCTGCCTGGCTTATTTCACTGAGCATAATACCCTCTAGATCCATCCATGTTGTTCCAAATGGCAGGATTTCCTTTCTTTTTATGGCTGAATAATATTCCATTGTGTTTTGAAGTGAGGTTACACGGAAAGAACTAGGAGAGTCTCCAAAGCAAAATCCTTCTCTTATCAAAAAAAAAAAAAAAAAAACTCCCAGAAAAATTCATTTTCAAATCAAATTTTGGAACATTCTGGAGGATTACTTTTGGTAAAGACTACTTGAAATAGCTTCTGACTAGGTCCATATGTTCAATACAATTGCATTTTAAGTATAAGGGGAAATGCCTTTCTGTAGCCACATTTCCTTTACATAAACAAGGTGTCTGCAGGACAGCCTTCGGAGGCCCCACCCACTCCTACCTGATCGGATGCGGCTGGCCTCCACCAACAGTCCTGTCCATTACACAAAACCCCCTGGCAAATTTAGTTCTGCTCAAGAGGAACAAAAATTAAAGGAAGTTCTCAAAAATAAAATGAAACAAAAACAGGAAAACCAGACATTTATATTGTCTTTTTGTCTTCAGGAGTCTTACCAGGACATCAGGACACAATGGACAAAACACAGATGTTTGGTCAAATAGTCTTCTGGATATTTTAATTTTTTATTTTCAAATAAAATTTTGAATTTTGGAAAAAATAAGACATAAAACATCCAAATGAATACATTCAAGCATCGTAGGAGGAAGTAACTGTGAGTTATATGCATGCAGTATGGCAGAACCTTTTAGCTCACTAAGTCAAGAAACCTAATTCTAGTACCAAAATCTGATTTTATTTTTCTGAATCTACATCTCTACTCTGTAAAGTAGTGGTAATTCCTATTTATACACCTTATTGAATCCTTGAGAAAAGCAAATAAGTTAATTGACATGAAAGGACTCAGAAACTTTGTTATTCCAACTGATAAATATTTTTAAACAAATATTTGAATATGCCCAGCACTATTCTAGGTCTGGGGCACATAACATTGAGATTTAACAACAACAACAACAAATATAGATAGAGAGAGAGAGAGAGAGAGAGAGAGAGAGAGAGAGAGAGAGAGAGAGAGAGAGAGAGAGAGAGATTGATTTTAAGGAATTGGCTCACACGTGGAAGTGTGGCAAGTCCAAAATCTGATGAGGTAGACTAGCAGTTTGAAGTCTCTGGGAAAAATTGCACTTCAAGTCCAAAAGCAGTCTGCTGGAAGAATTCTTCCTGGCTTGGGGAAGTCAGTTTTGTTCTATCAAGGCCTTCAACTGATTGGATGAGGCCCACCACATTATGGAGGGTATTCTGCTTTTCTCAAAGTTTACTAATTTAAATGTTAGTCTCATCCAAAAAATACTCATAGAAATATCCAGAAGACTGTTTAACCAAACATCTGGGCACTGTGGCCCAGCTAAGCTGTCACATAAAATTAACATCACATTATAAAAATATATGCAATCCTTGCTTGGCATATACTGTGCGACCATAAAAATGACTGTGCCAGCTGAAACCACACTAAGCTATCTTAATAATGCACAAGAAAAATTATAATTGTTCATGACTTTAAAATTTCTATCAAAACATTACAAAGCTCTCCTACTGTCAGTTATAAATATATAGGGAAATGACAAAAATATTAAAACAAATACTAATGTAGTATACTATAGTTTGAAACATTAAAAACATTGAAAATTTCAGGTGTTTTTATTCCTTTGTAAAAAAATTTATTAATAGTAATTTAAGCCATACTTCCAACTTTCCTTCTTGTTGTATAATTTACAATCCAGACCAAACATCTTTTCTGTGCCTTGGTGAATTGTCATACTTGTTTCTAAGTTTGGATCAGCCTGCAACATTTTATGCATTGCATTTTCAAAAGTCATGAGATGCTGCCCAGTGTTGCTTTAATGGGAAGGTTTTTTCCTAACACCACTTCTTATGGGACATCTTCATACTTTGCATCACAGCCACCTTTCTCATTGTGTCAATAAGTGCATTCACACAGTTCCTCTGGCTGCATACCTAGAGTCTCTCAATTCTACACAGTGTTAACATGGGTAGACATTGTTAGTATTTCCAGGTCAGCTCATTCTTTTATAATTTCATTTATGTTTGATTCAAATACTACAAAGTTATTTGTTAAGTGAGCTAAAAGGTTCTGCCATACTGCATGCACATAACTCACTGTTACTTCCTCCCATAATGCTTGAATGTATTCATTTGCATGCTTTATGTCTTATTTTTCCCAAAAGTCAGCTGAAGAAACTGCATGATCTTAGTTTAATGCCTTGTCTGAAAGTCCATCTAAGATAATAGTCTTTGGAAGCTGAAATAACTGTATGGTCCACTGACTGGATTGATGAAGTTGTGTTTGATCATAAAAGGCAAATTTTCACATTTTATTCATGTCAACACGAGAATCAGCATTTTCTGGAGCATTTTTCAACAGCGTTGCTTTAAAAACTAATTATATGCGTATTTCACTAAGAGTTAAGCAACACAACTCAATGCTTGTGGTCTGTGTATAAGCTGAATAACAGATGTATAGCAACCAATCACAAAAAACTTTGAAAGAAGTAACATGACTGATCACTAATTGAGACACACATAGATTAATTATCATGATTTGTGGACTGAAGAGGTAGCAGCAAAGTTTGTACTTTAATCACAGTTAATATTCTGTGGTAATTAAAATTTGAACCATGTTATTTAACTAACCTGTGGTAACTAAATTCATACTTGCAAACAAAATATTCTGCAAAGAAAAAATAAATACATATCCTCTCCTTAGACTTAACCTCTTGCTCCAAGAAGTACCCCACTTCCCTTCCTTCTCCTTCCCCTTTACAACAAACCTCATTGAAGAGATAGCCAGTATTTGCTGTCTCTATGTCCTCGCCACCCTGTCTGTCTTCAGACATTCCAACTGGGTGTTAGGCCCTACTACTCTGCCAAAACATTCCCATTAATACTAAAGTTCAGTGGTTAATTCGTCCACATTACTTGACCTTTTAAGAGCACTTTGACAACACTTCCTTGAAACACTACCCAATGTGGTTTCTGAACACTCTGCTCCTTGGTTTACCCACTGCCTCCCTGGCTGCTCTTCTGTATCCTCTTCCATTAGGTTTTTATCACTGTCTTACCGCTTAGTCCCTCTAGGGCTTTGCATTTGTTACTCCTGCACATATTTTCTTACCCCTATATTAGTGATGCTTTATTTCTTTACTTCATCAGTTCTCTTTGCTCAAAAGTTAGCTCATTGAGAGGACTTGTATGATTACATAAGACTGCACTTCCCACTTCCACTCAATATCCCCGTTGCCTCTTCATTTTACTTCACAGCAATTATCACACATCTTGACACTGTATCACACACACACACACACACACAAGCAAGCAGGCAATCCTCATTTTGCACACTTCCAATATTCATGGGCTCAGTTACCATGGCTTAGACAAAAACACCAGTCCCTCAAAAACTTAGTTTAAATTTCAGTTACCATGATAAATTAATTGCATAAAGTACAAACTTTGCTGACAGCCCTTTATTCCACAAATTACTATGTCAAAGACAGATGTGCATACAGCCGGAGAAGAGTGAGTAAGAGGGACGGCAATCAAGAGATACGCTTAGAGAGTTATGCAGAGGACAGCTCACATGAGGCCTTTAGGCTACAATAAGGAGTTCGGATTTTACACTTTGTATGATGGGAGAAGTGGTTCCACGTACATCCCAAAGACAGAACTGAGCAGACCTGTTACTGGATTGGGTATGGGCTATGAGGAAAAGACAGGAATTAAAGAACATTCCTAAATTTTTGGCTTGGGCAAATGAGGATGTGATAGGATCATATATAAACTTCAGCAATTAGTCACTGTTTATCTGTTATTCAGTTCACTTACCAATAGCAAAGCATATAATTTGATGCCTCCCTGTCTCTCATATGTAAATTCATGGGACATTTTATAAAAATGAATCATTGAGAGAATTGGCCAACAGGGATGAAAATGTATTAGAGAAATAAAAAGGGATTAATACTGGAAATGAAACTTGAATAAAATATAAATGAGGTTACAGATGAAATCTCTGGTGCTGGGAATGCTGACATTGCCACCACTTGAGAAACTCTAGATAAGCAGCTTGATTAACTTGGTGAAGCACAGTTAGCAACATAAATGAGAAAAGTGGTAGTTGCGACAGAAAGGGCGAGGATGTCCCAGAAGTCACACTTGCCAGAAACTTCCCCTGAAAGGCACTGTCATAGATATTTTAAGACACTGAAGGCACAAAGGATAAAACATGGGAAGCTGATCCAAACTTAGAAGGGAGTATAATAATTTGTCAAGATATAAGAAGATGGTCACTCTGTATCATAGGTTATACAATGATAAGAAGGCAAACATTATTCAAAATACTCGGTAGATTTTTTTTCAGAAAATAAAGTACTTTAATTCTGAATGTTTCTAATGTTTGCAAGGTCTCAGGATGAGCTCACAAAAAATCCATTGCATTCCTAACAATGAACCCAG
The DNA here is from genome assembly GCF_030020395.1 of Manis pentadactyla. Classification (NCBI taxonomy): domain Eukaryota; kingdom Metazoa; phylum Chordata; class Mammalia; order Pholidota; family Manidae; genus Manis; species Manis pentadactyla. The sequence goes on along the minus strand of NC_080020.1, from coordinate 66,549,749 downwards.
AGAAACTAGAATTAAAACCATAGCACTACCTAGAATCACTTTGAAGAAAATTAAATACTTAAGTATAACATTAACAAAACATATACGGAGTCTTAAGCTAAAAATTGCAAAATGCTGATGACATAAAACAAAGACACTTAAAAAAATGGAGAGACATACCTTGCTCACAGATTGGAAAACTCAACATATTAAAGATGTTAATTCCCTCCCAAACTGATGTGCAGGTTTAATATAATTCCTACCAAAATCCCATCTTTGTAGACATAGATACTGTAGACATTCTTGATAAAGAAAAATAAAGTGCAGCAAAAAATCACTCTCCCTGATAATAAGGCTCACTATACAGCTACACTAATCAAGGCAGTGTGGTGTTGGTGAAGGAATAGACAGCAGATCAATGACACAGAACAGCGAACCCAGAAAGAGACCCACAAAACACACTAATTTTTGACAAAGATGCAAATGAAAGTCAGTGGATGAAAGATACCCACTGAGGCTGGAGCAATCAGACATCTTTAGGCAAAAAAAAGAAAGGGAATGAATCTTGATCTAAGGTTCACACACCTTATATAAAAATGTACTCAAAATGGATCACAGACTGAAATGCCAACTGTGAAAATATAAAGCCTTTAGAGAACACATTTTAGACACAAACACTGGAGAAAATCTTTGAGATGCTAAGCAAATAATTCTTAGACTTAACAACAAAAACATGACCCATAAAAGGAAAAATTTATAAATGGACTTATTCAAAATGTAAACTTTTGCTTTGTGAAAAACTCTAGTAGGAAAATGAAAAGATAAACTGTAGATGGGAGAAAATATTTGCAGACCTCATGTACAATAAAGGACTCATAACTAGAATACATGAAGAATTCTCAAAACTAAACAAAAGAAAAGCCCAAACAGAAAATGGACAAATGACATGAAGAGCTATTTCACCAAATAGGTATACAGATGGCATAGTAGTGCATGAAAAGATGTTCAGACATCATTAGCAATTAAGGAAGCAAGTTAAAACCACAATGAAAGACATAAACTAGTGACAAATAAAAAATAGTGACAGTATCAAATGCTGACAAAGATGTAGAGAAGTTGGATCATTCATAATACACTGCTGCGGGAAATTAAAATGGCACAGACACTCTGGAACGTAGTTTGGCGGTTTCTTTAAACTAAACATTCTATTACCATGTGATCCAGCAATTGTGCTCTTGGGCATTTATGCCAGAGAAATGAAACTTATGTTCACACAAACACCTGCACACTAATGCTCATGACAGCCTTATTTATAATAAGTAAAAGCTGGAAACAAACTTCAATGGGAAGGAACAACCATTATTAGACATAAAACTTAGATAAATCTCAAGAGAATTACGTTTAGTAAGAAATTCCAGTCATAAAAGTTATATATTGTATGGTTCTCTTCATATTATATTCCTGAAATGATAAAATTATAGAGATGTAGAACACCTTAGTGGCTTCTAGGGGTGAGGGATGGGGGAGATGGTAATAAAAGGGCAACACGGGAGATCTCCGTGGGAATCGTGCTGCTGTGCAACTGACTGTGGTGGTGGATATACAAAACAACACATAGGATAAAACTGCCTGGAACTAAATACACACACATACACACACAAACAAGTAAAACTGGGAAATCTGAAGAAGATCAGTCAAATGTATCAATGTTAATTTCCTGGTAGTGATGTTATCATTGGAGAAAACCAAATAAAATATACATGGAGTTTGTCCATATTACTTCTTAAAACTGCATGTGAATTTATTATTATCTCAAAATAAAAATGTTTTATGAAAAAAAATTTTGCACACATAGTCTCATATAGTATTGTTTTTATGAATCCCAGAATGGGAATTACCCAAATGTCCATCAACAGATGAACAGAGGAACAACTTACAGTCTAGTAATACAATGAAACCCTACTCAGAGAAAAAAGTGAACAAACTGCTTATACATGCAAAGATAATCTCCTGGACATTATTTTGAAAAGAAGAAGTCAGCATTTCATTTAATTCGAGTTCTAGAACCAACAAAACTAATCTATAGTGATAAAAACTAGACTGCATAAAAGAGAAGAGTGGGAGTGATGGCAAAGGGACAGGAGGTTTTCTAGGGTGATGGAAGTATTTTATATCTCGATTAGCATGGTGGTTTCATGGTACACACATTTGTATGTATCAAAGCCCATCAAACTGTACTTGTAAAATCTGTGCTTTTTACTGAATATAAGTTTTACCTCAATAAATTATTTTAAAAGATAAGTGTCTTCATGTTTATACAGAGGAAAGAAGGCTATGATATGGAGAATGGAGGCAAGGAAGGTTTGGGGATGACCTGGTGCAGGCACTTTATATGCTGGTCAGAGGGACTTAAAGGGCAAGGTGCACCACTCAAGGACACAGAGAACTGCACATCTTATAGAGCCTAATAGCCAAGACGTAGAAATCATCTAAGTGTCCACTGATGGCAGAATGGATAAGGAAAATGTGTATGCACACACACACACACACACACACACACACACACACACAAACGAATATTATCCAACTGTTAAAAATGAGAAAGAAATCCTGTCCTCTGCAACAACATGGATGGGCATTGTGCTAAGTGAATAAGTCACAGAAAGACAAAGACTGTAGATCCCATTTGTATGTGGAATCTAAAACCATCAAGCTCATAGAAACAGAAAGTAGAATGGTGATTGCCAGAGGCTGAAAGGTGGGGGAAATGGGGAGATGTTGGTGTAAGGGTCATCTTATAACTCTGAGTATGTTCTGGGGATTTATTGTACGGCACCATGACTATAGTTAAGAACACTGTATACTTGAAAGCTGCTGTGGAAGTAGAACTCTAATGTTCTCAATGTAACAACAACAAAATGGTAATTATGTGAGGCACAGTACGTATCAACTACTTTACTGCCATCAACATTTTGCTATATATATGTATCAAATCATTACATTGTATACCTTAAAATTACACAATGTTATATATCAATTATATGTTAATAAAGCTGGGGGCAAAAAAGAAAGCCAAGATATCAGTAAGAGATAAAGCCTTTTCTGTTACAACCCTAGCATGTGGGGGGAATGGAAACCCTAAAGCCTATACTTCAGTGAGATACTACTGATGATGACATAATTGCACAGGCTTTAATATGAATTTTTCCACATATGCTTAATTATTGTTATGTTTAAGGTTTAAATAAACAAACTTGTCAGTTCAGGAACACACCTAATTTATGCCTTCCATTGACTGTGCATTTTGATTACCAAGCACAACAAATAAACTAGGAGATGAAATGACATGGAAAAATATTGATAGGTGGCTTTAATATCCAAACTTGGCAGGAGAAACATACATGCAAAGAGACTGAGTTTCTGAATCTGTGAATATATTCCAGGGAAAAGTAAGCTTAGAAGATGCAGATATCAGCTTCTTATTAATGGCCTTCAACTGCCTCATTTCTGCTATGTTTTTAAAGCAGCAGAATGTGATTCTAACACAAACACTCCAGCAGCCCCCCACAGCCTGGAAGGGAAATCTGTTAAGGACACAAACAGCTCTCTTTCATTTATATCTTCTGGAATCGCCAATAAACTCTGATGCCCAGATATTTGTAATCTCTAACTAGCCTGCAGAGAAGTCAATTCTAGGAAATTGCACCATTTTCTTAATCGTTTTTTAAAGTAATAGATATTAGCAAAAGATGTCTGAGTTGCTGAATGTAAAGATAGTATTCAATTATTCTGGAGTTGGTTATTTAATTTAAAAGCAATACACCAATCTCTTCAAGTGTGTTTTTTTTACTGCTAAATCTTTTCTTTTTGGACACTTATATTCTACAGATATTGACTTTTTAATCTCCTTCCATGCAAAATGGGAGCAAATCTATTAAGTATTAACTTCTAATAGGGAATCTAAAAAGAGTTGGGCTATTAAAACCTAAAATACATAACATTTACTAGCTGCCTGCTTCCCGGTTTCCTTACCAGAAAAACAGTGATTAAAATTATTTATTCCCTAACTTCTTGAAAAGATTGTTTGGAGAATCAAATAAATGAATGAACACATGTAAAACACAGAGCATGTTATCATATGCTAAGTATTATACAGATGCTATTTGACATATATTTTGAGAAGAAACTTGATGGTAGAGATAAATTTACTATATGAAGACTTGAAGTTTGAGAATTAACTTTTGTTTTGACACATGAGCAACCAAAAATAAATAAAACTAAAATTCTGAAATCTGCAAAGTTCCAACAGGGATGAAAAGTAACTTGCTTATTTGGTCTTACGGAGTATAGTAATGATGTGAAACCAAGTCAAACACAAAGAAAAGTCCTGTACAGTTAAATAAATCACATCAATTCATGAACTTTCACAAATTTACTAAAATTTATTTATTCTGAAGATCAAAGTACATAATAGAAACAAATATAAATTGTTAAGTTAATGTTCTCTAGTCTCTTCCTTTTGATCCATAATGAAAACACAAAATCAAATAGATCATGATTTCACAATACATTAAAATATGCCAGGGAACACTATTCAAGTATCTGTACAAAAGGATCACATTAAAAATGGCTGTGTTTAGATGAAAAATTACTTCAAGCAGAATAAAACTTTTTAAAATTTAAATGCCTCTAGGTTTCAAAAAGAAGGCTTAAAATGCTAATGAAAATACAGCAGTATGTGCCAATCTATATTTACACTACCTTCAATCACATGTAATCTGAAAAGGAGGCTAACTCATCTGAGAGGCTATCTGTCAGAGTCTTCGATTCACCCAAAAAAGAAATTTGCTTTTATCTTCTACCACTGTACCTTATTTATTGCATAGCTCTCAATTATAAGTCCCTGAGTTGCTTCCTCAGTTTCATTTTTCCAAACACTTCTAGGAAGGTAAAACTAAGTATATAGTTTCTCTACAGTTCTTTCTCAAGTGGTCAATAGTATATCACTAAAAAATGCCTTTCAAATAAGAATATATGTTTCCTGAACCGACTCTCACCCCTGTTACAAGTCCATATTTATAGTCCAGTAATCTATTTGTCTTCCCCTCCTATTGCATAAAAAGTTCTCCTAAGCTAAGATTTTAAAGGGATTCGTGCTTTGGGAATCAAACTTATGTCACTATAGTAAAGGTGTAAATTATTCATCCCTTAAACAAATTACAAACTTAGAAATCAGTTTCTTTTTTTCAATCTTATTTCCCAACTGAGACAGCTAATTACTGTGTGACAAGTCAGAACACCAACCACACAGCCAACATACTAAAACTTAGATACATTCAAACTTTTTCCTTTTTTCTCTATGGCAAAATTTCCCCCGTCCCCCATACCCTGCGGCTACCCAAGACTGTGTGCATGGTATGCCCACAGATTGGAAAAAGCTTTTCACATTAACCTAAGCAAAGTAATTAAAAATATAAATTTAGTAAAATAGACATATGTTTTAGGTTGCTAAGTCATTTCCAATGTGTGATGAATCACATATGTATAACTGTACACTAAGAATTTGACTTTTTTTTCCTTTATGATACTGAGAATACATAATTCAGCCCATTTTCATTTTGTTCCTGACTTGCAGGAAGCTGAGAGTCAAATAAATCAGCTGCTAATTACATTACTATATTAGCTTCTTTTTGAACAAATGTGATTCCTTTTCTTTCCCAAGTTTTAGAGTATTGTCTAGTAAAAATGGTTTTATTGTGCTTATATTATGTACCATAACATTTTAAAAGTCTTTTAGGGAACTGGTAGGATACAATATAAGTGCATACATATGTATACACAAGTTAAGATGAAGGGAGTGACTTCTGATTTTAGTAAAAATTAACAGAAGTTGACAAATACTTTTTTGTATCTCAGAAAAGCATTTAAAACTCAAATGGATTAAAGACCTAAATGTAAGACATGAAACCATAAAACTCTTAGAAGGAAACATAGGCAAAAATCTCTTGAATATAAGCATGAACAATTTTTTCCTGGACACATCTCCTTGGGCAAGGGATACAAAATCAAAAATGAACAAGTGGGACAACATCAGACTAGAAAGCTTCTGTACAGCAAAGGACACCATCAGAACAAAAAGGTAACCTACATACAGTATGGGAGAATAAATCCATAAATGATTTATCCGGTAAGGGGTTAACATCCAAAATATATAATGAATATAATGAACTCATATGCCTCAACACAAAACAAAAAATGAACCAATTAAAAAATGGGCAGAGGACCTGAGCAGACATTTGTCCAAAGGAGACATATGGATGGCCAACAGACATATGAAAAGATGCTCCACATCACTAATCATCAAGAAAGTGCAAATCAAAACCACCATGAGATATCACCTTGCACAAGACATAATTGTCACTATCCAAAAGACAAGAAATAACAAGCGTTGGTGAGGATGTGGAGGAAAGGGAACCCTCCTACACTGTGGGTGGGAATGTTAATTGGTGCAGCCACTGTGGAAAGTAGTATGAAGGTTCCTCAGAAAACCGAAAAATAGAAATACTTTACAACCCAGTAATTCAACTTCTAGGAATTTACTCAAAGAAAACAAAATCCCTGATTCAAAAAGATATATGCACCCATTCATCACAGCATTATTTACACTAGCCAAGCTATGGAAGCAACCAAAGTGTCCATCCATAGATGAATGGATAAGGAAGAGGTGGTACATGTACACAATGGAATGTTATTCATCCATAAAAAAGAAATCCTGTCATTTGCAGAAACACGGATGGACCTAGAGGGTACTATGCTAAGTGAAATAAGCCAGGTGGAGAAAGAGAAATACCATATGATTTGACTTATTTGGGGAATCTAAAAACAAAAGATGAACAAACCAGCAATAGACTCAAAGACACTGAGAAGTGACTAGTGGTTACCATGGGTAAGGGGTTGGTGTGGGTTGGTGGGGAGGGAGAGAGTAACAAAGGGACACAAAAATTCTCAATCGTAATACGTTGGTCATGGGGATGGTAGTAGGGCATGGAGAATATAGTCAATGATTCTGTAATATCTTATTTTGCTGACAGCAACTGTACTAGTCGGAGTGAGGACAGTAATATGGGTAACTGTTGAACCACTGTATTGTAAACTTGAAACCAATGTAAGATTGTATATTAACTATACTTCAATTTAAAAAGCCATATTCCATAAAACTAAGATTTTATTTATCTTACATATTTGCTATTTTTAGGCCCCCTGAGAGGCCTGGGAAGCCTCTAATTAAAGAATATCTGAGGATTTACGAGCATGATTGCTGTTTGCGCCAATACTGAAACCATGATTTATAAAAGACCTAGTACGGTTCTGGTGACATTTCGTTCTTATTTTTCCACATCAGCAGGAATATCTTGATGAAATGGACTGCTATTTGATGGTGAGCTTTTCTGACAGTAAAGGTAGACTAGGTGAGAAACTGGAAACTAGAAAATGAAGTATTATCAAATGTCAGGTATGTAACATTCCACCTGTTGTATAAGCAGATTTATCCTGAGTCTGCAAAGGTGAGTCATTGCTTTTCCTTGCACTTACTGCCTGGTCCCAGCCCAAATGCAGAGCGGACTATTCTGGCTGCTTTGTACTCTTAGAGGGTTCAGATCCAGGCATGACTCATAAATAATCATAGTCATTGATCAACAAATTAGGGGTGAACATTATATCTCATGCACTTTTTATCATCTTCAAGACTTTTTGACTACATGACTCTAATCACAGCTGTCTTATTTACACCTGAAGGTAACTATTTTATAAGTCCATAAGGCTATTTATTATTAATACATTTTATATTTATGTAGCATTTTTTCTGTTTACAAAGGATTTTCATTCACAGATGACCTCACCCAAACCTCACCATTCTAAGAAAATTGATTATATTCACACAAAAAGGACTGGATGAAGTTAACAGAACACATACACACAGTTTCATCGGGCTGATTAAGGCTACAGGATTTACATATTTTGAAGGCTTTGAAAACCCGAGACAATGCACTTGATCATTAAGCTCATTGAAAAGGTTTTATCCAGTAATACTTGTACAGAGTACTGTTCTTTAGAATCAACTCTAAACCATTAGCATGGACAAACATATATGGAGCACACAGGTAGAGAATAAAGTCATGATAAACGCACATAACTATAAGTAAAAAAAAATCTCTTTTATCAAAATCAAGATGCATCTACAAGAACCCTATAAGTATTATCATCATGGCCACTTTAGGCATGGGGTGGCTGCAGAACAGAGATTAAGAAATGTCACTCAAGATCACACCTGCAAGTAACCAACATGAGATTCAAACCCAGATGGTTTGGCTCCTTACAATTTGTGCCAATTCCATTCTACTGCTTTGTGAAGTTATCTGCTATTATGTTCAGGAACTTGAAACTATGTGAACGGAAGAGGAGGGCAGGGCTTGTCTTATGATCAGGTGGTACCTATAGGCATAATTTGAGGGAAAAAGAAAAAAAGGTAACTCTTTAAAATATTGACCTTCCTGACTTACCACAATTAGGAGTTTCCTTCTTAGGATCTGATTTCAAAAATCTCCTATTTGATGCAGATACTCAGAATGTGTTCAGTCACTATCCAATACCTTAGTTTTCATGGAATATAATGGAATATCCATTAATATCATGGAAATAACATGACCCTTATGATATCCACCTGAAAGAAAATAAAACCCCATGATCAGAGTCATACCTGGATCTGAACCCTCTAAGAGTACAAACCAGCCAGAAGAGTCTGCTCTGCCTTCAGCTGGGACCAGGCAGTAAGTGCACAGCATGGAGAGGAACTGTCTCACCACGCAGAAGAGCACCCACAGAAACAGAGTCCTGGGGGCATGGTCACTGATATGAGGCTAGAGGGATGGAGGGGAAGGGCAAGGCTTTCAGGCTTTAAAATCAGGGGCAGAGACCTTGGCAATAAAACTATTGGAAAGAAGGTTCAAAATAGAAAGGCAGGTTGGTTTATTTGGCACCAGGAGAAGTACAAGGTGGAGTCTAGCCAGGCCTAGGAGACCTTGAATCCTGAGACTGAGAGATGGCAGGCCACCAACATGCAGGAGGAGGCATCATAAGCATCCTTATTCACAAACATTCTAGAATACACTCCAGGGATTCAGCATGATGGATAACAGAGAAGAGGTTCTTGCTCATGACCTTTCCAGGCAAGATTTGAGACACAGAAGCCTCACAGAATCTCAGATTTTGCCCCAGAGGCCACTTGACTGGAGGTGATGATTTTGATACAGAATACCTGCTTTCCTGCTTTATCAACCACAGCAGCTCAATGGGGAATTGAAAATTAAGATTCACTCTTCAAAAAGAGTGAGATAATATTTCATATGTGCTTTGAAAAGAATAAAGGTGGGGAGGAAAGGTGAAAGGAAGGGAGAAGGATTAAGAAAGAAACTATTGAGACAGAAGACAAGAGGAAAATAAAAAGCAGATGTTAGCAATGGTGTGAAGCACAGGAAGTGAGCTCCCTGGGTAGCATTATCACAGAAAGGGGTTCTGTTGGCGACCTGTATTTTTCCAGAAGGAAACAGACAATTAAAGGAGGAACATAAAATCAGATAAGAAAAGGAGAAAGTAGAAAGAATTTCAGGAGCAGACAGTACACTAAGTACCACTTTGACAGGCAGACATTATAAAAGGTATAGGTTTGAATTTAATGCCCAGTCAGTAGAGCCCTGGTACTCTGAAATAAATAACACAGAGAAGGGTGGGCATAAAATGACTAAACTAAAGGGTAAATATGATTCCTAGACCCAGATTTCAATGGTAGTAGTATAGCTTTTGGTGGGAAGAATAAATATTTTATATATACATATAGAAGTTAGAGTGATAGATGAGTTAATCCCCAGGAGGAGATTAAAGATCTGGGAAGATGATAATGCTAGCCAGGAGACTGCATTCTGAAAATGGGCAATGGTTTTCTTTACAGATGAACCCTCACCTTGCTTAAATCTCTACGCTGGGCCAAACAGGAGACTATTGAGCTCAGTGCATGGCTCATTCCTGGGTATTTTCATCACTAGTATGGGAAAGTCCTGTGCCCTCTGCCAAAATTTTTAAGTGCCTGATTAAACATATATCTTGGAAATGTGACTATATTTTGCATCAAGGTCCCTAAGTCTGGGCTGAATAAATGCAAAGATATAGCTTATACTAGATAAAAAACAAAAGTAACACATCTATTTCTTATATTGGAAAATAAAAGACAGAAATTTGGGGGTCATTTTCAAAATAACCCTTCTTCTACTTAATGTTAAGAGTTTTTCTTACATATTTATCTCTTAAACTATATTCCAACAATAATAATAATACTAATACAGCTATCACTACACTATTTATACTGTGCTAAGCATGCAAATGTTAATATTAATTCTCCCCAAACAATCTTTTAAGGTAGATAGCCCCAATTTACAGATAAGAAAACTGAGATGTAGTTCTCTTAAGCAACTTCTCCAGGAATACACAGAGCAGGAAAGTGGCAGGACTGAAGTCTGAACACAGATCTGTCTGAAGCTCACATCCTTAACCACTAGGCTTCTACGTTCAGTGCTACTAGCTGGGAATACAATAATGAGCAAGTCATGGTTTGGTCTTCAAAAAAGTCCACATAGGTTGTGAAGAGAAAGAGGAAAAAGAGTAGACAGAACCCATAGGAATATGAAAGGTTCTATAAGAATACACAGACTTGGCCTGCGTAGCTCTAATTGCCTGGGTATGAACAGTGAGGGAGGGTAGGTGTGTCTGCACTAGAACACTGAATGGGGAGCTAGATGGAGAAGGGGTGTGGAGAACAGGTGAAAAGTATCTAGTCAGGAGAAGGGCCAATTACTAGCTGGTTGAATTCATTCTAAACATCTTTGGAATGAATCATTGGAAGGAACACCAATGAGGAAGACTGGTTTTAATGGTCACTTTTCCAAAATAGCTCAAGGTCCCCATTATTTTAAGCTAAGTTCAGTTTTATTAAGCCTGCTTTTTATTGCAATTAATTTTTTTTTAAATTAAGTGAATCAAAGCAGAGAAACTTCAAAAAAGACCCTCAGAGTGATGCTAAGTTATTGATTGCTGGCTTGTGGCAATATAGCTATTTGGGTGCTTGATCGTTTTACATTTCAAAGCATTTTTCCCAAGTTCACTAGTAAGAAAATTAAGTAATTCAAATCAAAATCTTCACTTCAAATATACTGCTTTTCTTTCTTCCCCCTTATCTGCAGAGCTATCGCTCTTTGTTGAGGAAATTAAACTGGGCAAGAACAAGTTGTTTTTCACAAAGCCCACTTTCAAGATTTAATACTTTGTAATATTAGTAATATTAGATCTACACAAATTAATTTAGCAATTTGGAAGTACCTAACAAAACATAAAAGTATATAACCTATAACAGAGCAATCTGAGTACTCAGTGGCTACCCTACAGAAATCCTGACATAGGCAAGCACAATGAAGCACGCACAAGGAGGGTCAATGCAGTAATAGCTGTAAGAGCAAAAGCCGGAAGCAACATAAGTGATGACCCACTGAGTAATAGTTAAATAGGGATCCCAGGTAGCACTTAAAAACAATGACATAAATCTTTATGGACTGACATAGTAAATCTCTAAGACTTGCTAATGAACAAAATTAAGCTATGGAATATGTATAGTAAGACACCACTTATATAGAAATATCACACGCTCTTACCCAGTCACTTATATATTTATGTAGGGATCTCTCTAGTTCTCCCTCCCACCTTCTCTGTCTCTCTCTCTCTCTCTCTCTCTCTCTCTGTGTGTGTATATACATATATATATATATATATTACATAAAGATAAGGTTTGAGGGAAATATTCAGAGACCTCACCTGCCCCCATTTATTTATTTTATTGCTATAGAAATAATAAATTTCTATATCACTTGTATAATTAAAAAAAGGAACTTTTCAAATGTTTTCAATAAAGAAAAAATATATACTTGTAATTTATCATAAATTAATCTACAGCATTCCATTTTTAAAGAATTTGTTAAAGTTAACTAGCCTGTAATTTTTAGGTCTCACCTTTAAAAGAAAGATCACAGTTTGGCATTTTGCAAACTTGTATGTCCCAGGCTCATGTTCTGATTGAAATTCAGTGTTACATATAGTCCAGTATAAGCTTTTTAAAAGTACTAAAGGACCCTACTACCAAAGCCAGAAAATACATTACTCGAAAAAAATACATAGACCAGTATTTCTCATGAACAGAGATGCAAATGTCCCCAAGAAAATATTAGAAATGGAATCAAAGAGCATATACAAAGAAATATACACCATGACTGCTGTAATCTAAATGTATAATCTCAAAATTCACATCTTGGAATCCTAATGCCCAATGTGATAGTGTTAGAAAGTGGAGCCTTTGGTAGGCACTTAGGTAATGAGAATGGAATCTGTATGAATGGGATTATTGCTTTTATAAGAGATCTCACAGAGCTCCCTAGATACTTCCACCATGTGGGGATTTGATGAGAAGTCTACAAGCTAGAAGAGAGCCCTTGCCTGACTGCACTGAAGCCCTGATCTTGGACTTCCAGCCTCCACAACTGGGAGAAATAAACTTCTGTTGCTTATAAGCTAACAGTCTGTGGTGTTCTGTATGGCAGCTGGAACAAAGATGGCCACCAAGTAGGATTTATCCCAGGTATGCAAACTTGGTTCAGCACTCAAAAGTCAACTAATGTAATCCATCATACCAACAGAAAGAAAAAGAAAACTCACATAATCACATCACTAGATGAAGAAAAGAATTTGATGAAATCCAACACTGATTCATGAAAAAACTCTCAGTAAACAAGAAATAAAGGGGAAATTTCCCAACTTGATTTTAAAACTCCACAAAAACCTTACAGCTAATATCATACTTAATAGTGAGAAACTTGAATCTTTCCCACTAAGATCAGGTACAATGCAAGGATACCCCTTTTACCACTTATTTTCAACACCACACTGGAAATCCTTGCTAATGTAATGAGGCATAAATAAAAAATATGCAGATTGGGAAGGAAGGAATAAAAGGCATACAGACTGGTAAGGAAAAACTAAAAATGTCTTTGTTTGCAAATAACAGGAATATTTATGTAGAAAAATCCAAAGGAATCAATAAAAAAAACCCTCCAGGGGAGGAATTAAAGCTGGCAGTGTGAGAGGTGAGACAAAGGCCTCCTCCCAAAACCACATATAGTACAAAAATATAATTAATACAACTAATCCTGAAAGAACAAGAAGGCTGCACCAGACTGCATATACCTGGAGAAAAGAACAGACCTCACAGAACAGGGTAACTTACCAAAGCCATGATTTGGCAGGATCCAAACCCTTCCCCCACCCCAGCTCCGCAGTGGGAGGAAGAGAAACAGAGCAAGGAGAGAGTGGAGTCCTATGACTGCTGAACACCCAGCTCTGGAGATTTGCTCTGGGAGCATGAACCTACATTGCATGGTGCTCTAGTGATTAGTGGGGTTGGAAAGCTAAGACAGGCAGAATACCTAGAGAGACTGAGATTCCAGCTCCTTGTGGAAAACAAGGAACTATATCTGGCTGCTTAGGCCGGCTGCCTGAGAGACTTCCTAATAGCAAGAGAGATGCTAAAGGGGCAAGGATAGAACAGACCTTACTGCTCAGGAGAAACGACAGGTCAACAAAATTGTCCAAGCACACTCTGCCCAGCAGGTTGAGAACTTCCAGGAGCTTCAGGTGCTCCATCCCCCTGGCTGGCTATGCAGCTCCAAAACATGATATGCAGCCTGATGCACCTTCCTTCTGGCCAGCCCACAACTGGCTCGCAACCAGCAGCCCCCATTCTGACATCAGGCCAGCCAAAGGGAAGCCCCACCTGTAGAAGATACAACCACAAAGTATACAGGCTTACACCTGTGTGCTTGGCCCTCTGGTTCTGGCAGCAGAGACAGGCATAGCAGCCGAAAGGCAGGAAACAGCTCTTTCCTCCCCCAAGGCACCAGCACTGCTCCCCTGTGACCCCTGACATTGCTCCAGGGCCTGAGCAGCTCCAGAGAGTAGAGCTTCTGGGCACTAGAGGACACCACATACAAATATGAAACCTCAAAGGAACCTGGTTCAAACCAAAATCCTACAAACACCAGAAAAAGGGTCAAGTGAAAATGAACTCATCAATCTTCCTGAAAGAGATTTCAAAATTAAAGCCATAAACATGCTCATGGAGGTACAGAAAAATATTCAAGAACTCAGGGATGAATTCCAGACAGAGATTCAATCATTAAAGAATACAGTATCAGAAATGAAACATACAATGGAGGGATTTAAAAGCAGATTAGATACAGTGAAGGTAATGGCAAATGAAATAGAAATTAGAGAAGAGGAATACAAAGAAGCTGAGGCACAGAGATAAACAAGAATCTCTGAGAATGAAAGAATATTGAGAGAACTGTGCAACCAATTCAAACAGAACAATATTCATATTATAGGGGAACCAGAAGAAGAGAGAGAGAAAAAGAGATAGAAAGTGTTGAGGAAGTAATTACTGAAAACTTCCCCAATCTGGGAAAGAAGATAGTCTCTCAGGTCATGGAGGTGCAAAGATCTCCCAATACAAGGGACCAAAGGAAGACAACACCAAGACATATAGTAATTAAAATGGCAAAGATTAAGGATAAGGACGGACTATTAAAAGCAGCCAGAGAGAGAAATGAGATCACATACAAAGGAAAACCCATTAGGCTATCAGCAGACTTCTCAACAGAAACCTAATAGGACAGAAGGGAACAGCATGATATATTTAATGCAATGAAACAGAAGGGCCTCGAACCAAGAATACTGTATCCAGCAAGATTATCATTTAAATTTGAAGAAGGGATTAAACATTTCCAGATAAGCAAAAGCTGAGAGAATTTTCCTCCCACAAACCATCTCTACAGTGTATTTTGGAGGGACTGCATTCATGGAAGTGTTCCTACAGCTAAATAGCTGTCACCAGAGGAAATAAAACCACAGCAAAGAAAGTAGAACAATGAATTACTAAGCAGATGCAAAATTAACTACCCCCAAAGTCAATCAAAAGATAAACAAAAATTACAGAATAAGATACCTAATATATAAAGAGAGGAGGAGAAAGAAAAAGGGGAAAAATAAAAATAACCTTTAGATTGTGTTTGGAATAGTATACTAAGTGAGTTAAGTTAGACTGTTAGATAGTAAGGAAGTTGCCCTTGAACCTTTGGTAACCATGAATCTAAAGCCTGCAATGGCAATAAGTACAGACTTATCGATAATCACCATAAATATAGATGGTCTGCATGCAAAAATCAAAAGACATAGAGTCACTGAATGGATAAAAAAACAAAACCCATCTATATACTGCCTACAAGAGACTCACTTCAACTCAAAGACATACACAGACTGAAAGTGAAGGGATAGAAAAAGATATTTCATGCAGCTAATAGGGAGAGAAAAGCAGGAGTTACTTGTATCAGACAAATCAAAACAAAGGAAGTAACAAGAGACAAAGAAGGACATTACATAATGATAAAGGAGTCAGTCCAACAGGAGGATATAACCATTATAAATATCTTTGCACCTAACACAGGAGCACCTACATATGTGAAACAAATACTAACAGGATTAAAGGGGGTAATAGAATGCAGTGCTTTCATTTTAAGAGACTTCAACACTCCACTCGCTCCAAAGGACCAATCAACCGGACAGAAAATAAAGAAGGAGACAGAGGAACTGAACAGCACATTAGAACAGATGGACCTAACTGACATCTGCAGAACTCTACACCCGAAAGCAGCAGAACACACATTCTTCTCAAGTGCACATGGAACATTTGCAAGAATATATCATATACTAGGCCACAAAAAGAGCCTCAGTAAATTAAAAATGATTGAAATTGAAACAAACAGCTTCTCAGATCACAAAGGTATGAAACTAGAAATAAATTTTGCATAAAAAAGAAAAACCCCATAAACACATGCAGGATTAACAACAAGAGTGTCAAGAAAACTCAATGGGGCAAAAATGGTCTATTCAACAAATGGTGCTAGGACAAGTAGATGTCCACACACAAAAGAATTAAATTGTACCCCTACCTCTTTCCATATACAAAAAAATAGCTCCAAATGAATCAAATACCTAAATATAAAAGCTAAACCCATAAAACTCCTGGGAGAAAATATAGGTATAAATCTTTGAGACCTTAGGTTAGGCAATGTTTTCTTTTGTCATACTTCATTAAACTGAAAATCTCTATATTTCAAAAGATACCATCAAGAAAGTGAAAAGATAACCCACAGAATAGGAAAAAAACATTAACAAATCATATGTTTGATAAGGGAATGTGTCTAGAATATATATATTTTTAACTTATAATTAAATAATAACAAAATAAGAAGACAAATGAGTCAATTAAAAATAAGCAAAGGATCTGAAAAGACATTTCTCTAAAGAAGATATACAAATGACTAATAAGCACATGAAAAGATCCTCACATCATTATTCATCAGGGACTGCAAACAAAAATTACAATGAGATGCTATTTCATGCCCACTGAGATGGCTATAGTCAAGAATTCAAATAACAAGTATTGACAAAGATGTGCAGAAATTGGAATCCTCATACACTACTAGGGAGAATTTAAAATGGTGCATCCACTTTGGGAAACAGTCTGAGAATTCCAGGAAACTTTAAACACAGAGTTACCGTATAAACCTGTATGTGTGTGAGGTGTGAGGTGATATCTCATTGTGGTTTTAATTTGCATTTCTCTGATGACAAGCGATGTGGAGCATCTTTTCATGTGTCTGTTGGGAATCTGAATTTCTTCTTTAGAGAACTGCCCATTCAACTCCTCTGCCCATTTTTTAATTGGATTATTTGCTTTTTGTTTGTTGAGGTGTGTGAGCTCTTTATATATTTTGGATGTCAACCCTTTATCGGATCTGTCATTTATGAATATATTCTCCCATACTGTAGGATACCTTTTTGTTCTATTGATGGTGTCCTTTGCTGTACAGAAGCTTTTTAGCTAGATATAGTCCCACTTGTTCATTTTTGCTTTTGTTTCCCTTGCCCGGGGAGGTATGTTCATGAAGAGGTCACTCATGTTAATGTCCATGAGATTTTTGCCTATGTTTTTTTCTAAGAGTTTTATGGTTTCATGACTTACATTCAGGTCTTTGATCCATTTTGAATTTCCTTTTGTGTATGGGGTTAGACAGTGATCCAGTTTCATTCTCTTACATGTAGGTGTCCAGTTTTGCCAGCACCATCTGTTGAAGAGACTGTCATTTCCCCATTGTATGTCCATGGCTCCTTTATCATATATTAATTGACCATATATGTTTGGGTTAATGTTTGGAGTCTCTATTCTGTTCCACTGGTCTGTGGGTCTGTTCTTGTGCCAGTAACAAATTGTCTTGATTACTGTGGCTTTGTAGTAGAGCTTGAAGTTGGGGAGCGAGATCCCCCCACTTTATTCTTCCTTCTCAGGATTGCTTTGGCTATTTGGGGTCTTTGGTGGTTCCATATGAATTTTTGAACTATTTGTTCCAGTTCATTGAAGAATGCTGTTGGTAATTTGATAGGGATTGCATCGAATCTGTATATTGCTTTGGGCAGGATGGCCATTTTGATGATATTAATTCTTCCTAGCCAGGAGCATGGGATGAGTTTCCATTTGTTAGTGTCCTCTTTAATTTCTCTTAAGAGTGACTTGTAGTTTTCAGGGTATAGGTCTTTCACTTCCTTGGTTAGATTTATTCCTAGGTATTTTATTCTTTTTGATGCTATTGTGAATGGAATTGTTTTCCTGATTTCTCTTTCTATTAGTTCATTGTTAGTGTATAGGAAAGCCACAGATTTCTGTGTGTTAATTTTGTATCCTGCAACTTTGCTGTATTCCGATATCAGTTCTAGTAGTTTTGGGGTGGAGTCTTTAGGGTGTTTTATGTGCAATATCATGTAATCTGCAAATAGTGACAGTTTGACTTCTCCTTTACCAATCTGGATTCCTTGTATTTCTTTGTTTTGTCTAATTGCCATGGCTACAACCTCCAGTACTATGTTGAATAACAGTGGGGAGAGTGGGCATCCCTGTCTTGTTTCCGATCTCAGAAGAAAAGCTTTCAGCCTCTCGCTGTTCAGTATGATGTTAGCTGTAGGTTTATGATATATGGCCTTTATTATGTTGAGGTACTTGCCCTCTATTCCCATTTTGTTGAGAGTTTTTAATCATGAATGGATGTTGAATTTTGTCAAATGCTTTTTCAACATCTATGGAGATGATCATGTGGTTTTTGTCCTTCTTTTTGTTGATGTGGTGGATGATGTTGATGGATTTTCGAATGTTGTACCATCCTTGGATTCCTGGGATGAATTCCACTTGGTCATAGTGTATGATCCTCTTGATGTATTTTTTAATTCTGTTTGCTAATATTTTGTTGAGTATTTTTGCATCTATGTTCATCAGGGATATTGGTCTGTAGTTTTCTTTTTTGGTGGGATCTTTGCCTGGTTTTGGTATTAGGGTGATGTTGGCTTCATAGAATGAGTTTGGGAGTATTTCCTCCTCTTCTATTTTTTGGAAAACTTTAAGGAGAATGGGTACTATGTCTTCTCTGTATGTCTGATAAAATTCCGAGGTAAATCCATCTGACCCGGGGGTTTTGTTCTTTGCTAGTTTTTTGATTACCGCTTCAATTTCATTGCTGGTAATTGGTCTGTTTAGGTTTTCTGTTTCTTTCTGGGTCAGTCTTGGAAGGTTGTATTTTTCTAGGAAGTTGTCCATTTCTCTAGGTTTTCCAGCTTGTTGGCACATAGGTTTTCATAGTATTCTCTAATAATTCTTTGTATTTCTGTGGGGTCCGTCGTGATTTTTCCTTTCTCATTTCTGATTCTGTTGATGTGTATTGACTCTCTTTTTCTCTTAATAAGTCTGGCTAGAGGCTTATCTATTTTGTTTATTTTCTCAAAGAACCAGCTCTTGGTTTCATTGATTTTTTTCTATTGTTTTATTCTTCTCAATTTTATTTATTTCTTCTCTGATCTTTATTGTGTTCCTCCTTCTGCTGACCTTAGGCCTCATTTGTTCTTCTTTTTCCAATTTCGATAATTGGGACATTAGACTATAATCTCCCTCCTGACTTCATCCCTTAGCTCTTGTATATTTCTCTGCAGCTCTGTAAGCATGTTTATGATTTTTATTTTGAATTCTTTTTCAGGGAGACTGGTTAGATCTGTCTCTGCAGATCCTCTCTCCGGGCTTGTCTGAACTATTTTGGACTGGACTAAATTTTTTTGCCTTTTCATGGTGATAGCGGTGGCTGTAGGCAGGTTGCAGGTGTGTCAGCTGGGAGAAGAAAGTCCTTTCCTGCTTTCTGGATGCCTGGCCCTTCTCTGCTGCCTGTGTCGGTTACCTGCACTCCTGGAGCAGCCACCGGGTTAATCCCCTAAACTGCTGTGGGCGGGGTCTCTGTCAGAGCAGTGCGGAGCCCTGTGGGGAGTGGCAGGCACACCAGGTGTGCTCCTTCGTGATAGCGGTGTCCCTGCCAGGCAGCTGTGTGGCAGCAGTGGCCTTTGGGTCTGGCCTGGGTGTCTGTGTGTTGGGCTAGGATTCTGGTCGGCTGCTGGGAGCACGGCTGCTCCCTCTGGCACCGCTGCAGGTGTGCGCGCGCCTCCCCCGTGCCCCTCTGGCACTGCCACCACTGGCACACACCGGCCACTCCTGGGCCGCTCGGTTGCCGCTGCTGTGGGCTTGCACGGACCTCTCCCGGGTTCCTCTGGTGCCAGTGCTGCCAGCGCGCACGGGCCACTCCCGGGCTGCTCTGTCGCCCCACAGCAGGCCCACATGAGCCGCTCCCGGTCCCCTCCAGTGCCGCCACCCTCAGTGCGTGCTGCCACTCTCCCACTACTGGGCTGGTGCGTCAGGGTCCGCGTCAGTTGGGGGAACGACTGGCAGGCTGCTTAGTGCCATGAGGGGCTTCAGAGCTGCGCTGCTGCCCAGGGGGTTAGGGCGCCTAACTTTCCCCGGGATTCCCAGCTGCTGGCTAAGTGTGCCAGGACGACTTTGTCCAGCTGTGGAGTCCCTGTCTCTTTAAGACTTGCAAAAAGCACTCACTTTTCTTTTGTCTCAGGGGCACAGGTTGCAGGGACCTGCCTGCAGGTTTTGCTTTTCCGTTTCTCTAATATCCAGCACCCCTTGCACCTTGTGTCTACACTCCAGCTGCGGATTTCTAGAGCTGGTTGTTTAGCAGTCCTGGGCTTCCACTCCCTCCCCATTCCGACTCCTTTCTTCCCGCCAGGTTCTGGGGTTGGGGAGCGTTCGGGTCCCATCTGGCCGCGGCTTGTATCTTAGCCCCTTCGTGTGATGTTGAGTTCTCACAGATGTAGATGTATCCTGGCTGTTGTACTGTATCCACTGGTGTCTCTTTTAGGAATAGTTGTATTTATTGTATTTTCATAAATATATATGTTTTTGGGAAGAGATTTCCACTGAACTACTCATGCCGCCATCTTCCCCATGATCCTCTACTAACAGCTTTTTAAAAAGATAAATGTAAACATATATACTTTACTATTAAAAATTCTCATTTTGATTTTGATTTCATATTTCATGTGAAATTTGATTTCACATTTTATATGAAATTTATTTACCAAAAAAAAAAAAGGAAGGAAGCACTGTCTTTTAAACTTTTAACATGAGCCTGCTGGCTAAGCTTCTTAGCACTGGGTTTGCTGAGAAATGGAAATCAAAACTTTTCTTTAAACTGGTAAAATGAAGGGCCTGGCCAGCAGTGATTCCCTGATGCTTTACTGGAACATTCGAGTTGACTTTCCTACCACACTGTTTTGTCTTTAGCTTTTATTGGGATTATGCACAATACCTAGTTACATACTTTAAGATGAGGTTTACAAAAGTCTAGCGAGAGGAAGAATGTAGCAAGTACTGCCTCAGAGCATAAACTATCAGGGAGAATCTTCTGCTAACATCAGGGGCTACGTTCAGATTGCTATTATTGGAACCAATTGGCCAGAAATACTCGCCAGTACTTTCAAAGTACTGCTGTGAAATGTGAAATACTTTTAAATGATTGTCATTTTGTTGTTAATATTTTTTCTTTTTTATTACTTGCATGGTTCAGTGTCAGAAGCCATCATCTTCTTATATTGTTTGAAGATTGAAATAAAACAGTATGGTGCCATAAAAATAAATAAATAAATGATGTACGGATTCATGCTACAACACGGATGAACCTTGAAAACATTTATGCTGAGTGAAAGAATTCATACACAAAAAAATACACATTGTACAATTCAATTTATGTGAAATGTTCAAGTAGATTATTGGTTGCCTAGGGCTCTGGAGGGTGGAAGAAAACAGAGAGTAAGTGGTAATGGGTATGGAATTTCTCTTGGGGGCAGCGAAAATCTTCCCAAACTGATTGTGATGATAGTCAGACAGCCCTATGACTATATGAAAATCATTGACTCATACATTTAAAGTGAGTAAATTGTATGGTATGTGCATTATATCTCAATGAAGCTATCATAAGAAAAAAATTTTCAAGACTCCCTGACTACTAAAAATCATGGAATTACAGAGATAAAAAGTACATTCATATACTTCATTTTATAGATTATTTTTAAAAAGACATTCAGAGAGTTTTACATTAGGTCACCGAACTTGAAGAGTATCTACACTTACAATTTAGTTTTGCCATTTACTAAATGTTAGTACATATGCGATTTAATTTGTTCATTATATAAGTCAAATTATATGTTTATATCTACTGATATATATGTGCATTCTATTATCTCTAGGCAATAGACCAATGAGTCTCAGTCTTTTTTTTTCCCCCACTAATTCTAACACGCTGAAGAATTTGGCCAATTTCCATCAGGAACATTCCTCAATACAGGGCAGTGGTAGTAAGGAATAGGCAGCATGTCTCTGGAATGAGGGAGGGAGATAAATGTTTGATAACTTCCAGAGTAAAATATATTATTTGGAAAGTTTTCTCCCCTCAAATTCTGAAAAACACACCTAAGAGCTGTGTTTACACCAATATAATGAGAATCACTATAAAGGCAATATTCAGAAGTTTCTGCACACTCTTCAAAATGCTATTTAAATATAGCTGCAAATTCTGATTAAACTGATCAGAGTTTAGACAAAATAAAGTAGATCTGGAATAGTGAACCTGATGACACTGAGGTCCAGACTATAAATAATGAGCTTTGTCAGAGTGAGTTATAGTAACTAGGACAGATAAATTCAAATTTGTATAAAATTATCCTGGTAAACACATAAATACAAAGACCACAGACTGGTATATGTTCAGATCCCAAAGAGTTCCTAGAACAAAAGAGGTGTTCAATAAATATTTGCTGAATACATGAATGCAATAATAAAAAATATGATCAAGGAGAGAGAAGATGAGGGAGAAAACTAAGAATGAAAGTAAAAGGAGGTGAAGAGCAAAATTTAACAATGAGGAAACCTGGAGAGACAGAAGAGACAAGAAACACCACTCAGAACTTTCCTACATAAAGTAAAACATGGAGTTACTTTTTAACACAGCCAAAGTGAAGAAAAAAAGGAATCATTAGGTGAAGCAACAACAAGAAACAGATTGATAACTTGTAACTCTGTATTCACCACTTCATCAAGTCAGTACAGTTATGATAACAACATCTGTATAGGACTTACTTAACAGTTAACAAAATGCTTTCACATGCAATAGCTCATTCCCGACATTCTCTAAAGTAGATATTATATTATTTCCATTTAGCCTATATGTAAACTTAGGCTTTGAGGTTTCAGATAACATGAGCAGGAGCATTCAAATAAAGGTACTGGAACTTCAGTCAGTCGTGAGCCCATGCATCTAGAATGGGCGTCAGGAGTAAAGAACCACAGAATGAGACATGGAGGAGGTACCAAACCTGTGCATGGTTCTAAAAAGTATTTATTGCCCTTAGTTGGAGTGTTCGTGTTTAATTAAAAATCGTTTTCTTGAAAGTCACCAGTGATCCACTAATCAGAAAAGTCAATGAATTCTCAATTTTCAGTCCACCTTTGCCATCTATAGCATTCATCACCGTGGAACATTCCTTGTTCCTTTTCATGATCCTGTTCCCTGAAAATAACCTCTTTGCTTTTCTTTCCCTGTAATTGCTCATACATATAGATACTTCCTTCAATATTAGGAAGACATTTAACATATCTAGAACTTTATCATTATTACTGTTACCATAATTCATGAGCTTCATTGCCCCATAAGAACACTGATTCTCATGCATAACACAACCAAATGGAATTTTTTATCTTTTCCAGCTTTCTTACAATACTTCCAGCTTTAGCTAACAGCATTACCAGTCTTTCAGTTACTAAGTCAAAATATTGAGAGGAAAAATGGTGACTTCTCTCTTTGCCCCTTATCACCTTTCCAGGCCATATTCCAGGTTTGCTGATCAAACCTCAGCCATATTCCTCAGAAATCCATAATCACCAGGACCCTTTTCCATTTATTCCATTTTCTCTGACCAAGAAATATCTCCATGTACCTGGTCTCCCTCTTCCCTCCCTCTTTTCCACCTATATCTTTCCTCCTGCCATCAGAGTCACTGCCCTTAAAGAGTATTCCTCTACTCAAAAGCCTTCAGAAAATACCTCCAATTCACAGAATGAAGTCCAGATTCCTCAGCACAGCCTTCAACCCCTTCCATCTCAACTTACTTTTTGAGTTGTCCCCTAAATATGGATTATTTCATGCTTCCAAACATACCTGAGACTCACCAATGGCTACACTTTAACTCACTTTAGGCTACCTTACCACCAACCCACACCTAGCATGTTCCCACAGTTGTCCTAATTGTCTTTCAGGGTCCTGTTTAAACATTACTCCTGCTAGCTAACTCCTTTTAGTGTCACCTTTAGCCAAAAGTAGTGCTATCTTTCTTAATAGTTACATTTTGCTTTACCTCTCTTACTCATTTTACCCATACTTACTCTACAATAGCCAACAAATACAGGCATATCCCCCACAAAATTACAACCTCCCATTTCTTTATTCCACACAGCTCTTAGCATATAAATGCTGCACAAACAATTATTTCATTGTGGCATCACCAAGTGAAAAGCATTTAAATTAAAAAATTAAAAGCATTACAGTAACAGCGTATGACATTATGCAACAACTTAAGGCAAAAAAAAAAAGCAAATAAAATGCCTAGTGTAGAAGTTACAAGGAAGTATACATACTTTAAAAAAATCTTAAGGTTACATTACAATTAATAATACAAACAATAAAATTGTTTCATCTCTTCCATTTTTTATTACAGTACAAAAAAGAAAGATGTAGCCATTTTTGTTCTACTTGTAGGCCCTGGGATAAGTAGAATGAGCTCTCTAAGGAGTACAGGAGCTTGAGCTGGTAAAGGAAGACCAGATATGATACAGTTTCAATTCAAAGTTTCTAGCTATGACCCTTAGCTATAATCAGTAAGTAGTGTGACCTTGAAACTTGACTCCCTCTGCTCAGTTTCTCTCAACAACCTGCAACTTCTAACTTGTGTGCTGAGGGCTGTTTTCTAGACCTGCCACAGACCCTATAAATGTGAATTCAAATCCTTCTATTTTTGTCACTTTGATGATGCAAGACAAACTAAGGATCTTTTAAAAGAATAAAATGGGGTCAAAGAAAATAGTTGTGCTAATTTCTCCCTTTGCCCAAAGAACATACAAAAAATCTCAGCAGTGTATGAACAAGTGAGAGCACAGATTATCAAACAGGAACATTTTGTCTTGTAAATGCTTGACTCTTACACATAAATAAATTTAGTTTCTACCAGTTTGAAGGGAGGAAAAACTGACTGCAAGCATTTAACTGCCATTAGTTTGAGCCTTTTTGAAGAATCAAAATCCTCTGCTACATCAAATAATATTATAAAGCATTGCCATATAAAAAGTGACAAAACTCTGAAGCGTGTTAATTTTCTCATTAAGAAATATAAATTTATGAATTTCAAGATATCACTGGTATATATTCTGTGAATTTCCTTTCAATCACCATTTGAATTAACTTTACTAAGTCATCGCCAGAGAAAACTAATGCCCCAATGAAGTAATTCAGGTTCGATTATCTATTACAAATTTCACAGCAGAGTTGTCCTTGAATTACATGAAGTTCATTGGTTTGGGATTACCTTTTTTGTATTTTTGTCAGAAAAATAGTATGTGATTCATCTATTTGTCTACTGTCCAAGTAACATATGACCCATAAAATAACAAACCATTGTTACATAATAATTTCCCCTACACATAATAATTTTCAAGAGTTCACATGAAAAACCAACTTCATTTTGCTACTAAAAAGAAATCTAAATATACCTACCCTTATCATTCATAACTGTCTCTGAATGCAAACTAGCTAGCTAGAATATCTGTTCTCTAATACAAAAATAGATTTTCTTGGGTGTTTAATAAATTCTCTCAAAAAAGCACATTAATTTTTTTCAGGATTGTTTCAGAATTCTTAATAAAACTAAAGAAAATAAACACCATAATTCAGAGTGTAAATAATGAGCTACCATTGGTAATATTTTATTTCATGTATTATTTTATAATGAGATAATTATCACACAGTAGTTTATGCCTAGTAAATTACAATAAATTTTGATTTTAATAAAAAACCTGAAACTCACCAATAAAGTTATTTCAAGTTCTAACAGCACACCATAATACAAATGGGTATTGTGTTATACCAGTTTTTTCTAAGGAAATGATTTATAATACTATAGACTAGAAATGCAATAGAAGTTGGATGTGGAAGTGCCTCTCAAGAGAAGGTAACTATCCCTCTTCTCGAGGCAAACAGATTGAACTAACTTCTGTAATCAAATAGCCCATTCTTACTACATGCTGAGGAACACCACACATATATTTTAATGCAGTTAGAACCCCTATAGCATAAAACTAATTACTAACAGTTCAGCCCTTAGGATGCAGAAGACAGAATGGTTTCATGTATAAAATGCTGAAATTATAACCTGAGAACCACTTGCAATATATAATTAGTGATTCTTGTTAAGCCAACAAATTTGATGGTGAAATAACCTTCGAACAATTATGTTTTCATAAATTCATTCTCTGACTCTCTTTCAAAAAAAAAAAAAGGAACTTGGAAAAGAAAAAATAAATTCAATATAAAATATCGAAAAGAGATTGTCCAGCCACAGAAAATGACAACTTCCCCACATATTATTCCAAGTCCTCCTAATGGATATTCCTCTTCCGATTTCAGATAGCCTGGGCTGACTTCCCTGGTGAGCTGGGAGTTCACCCTACCCAGACCACCGCAGAGCACCCTGCCATGCGGCCATCACCGGCTCCCCAGGACTGTTGGTAGGTTGATCAGAAGCTGAACACGGAAGTGCCGAACGCAAAGCCTGGGTTGTAGCAGGTACTCCATACACAGTGGTTGTTCATCTCTCTTTAGAAAAACAAGCAGAAGACAGTGGGAGGTGGGGAAAGTGAAAGGGTTTTGGCAGAAAGGAGGATGTCTTCTGGTCCCTTGCATTCCCATCTCCTCAATTATATCTATGCCCTCCTGCATTCCCCATCTCCCCTCCCGGAGTTTTTGCTCCTGATGGCCCTTTGCCCAGTCTAAGGGTGGCCCTAGTTTTCATTGTCCTGCCTCATTTCTTTTGTCTCCCCTCAAAATAAAGCTCCACTAATGTGTTAAAGGATAAAACACAGGAGGGTTGCATCCACTCACCCTACTCCTTATAACCCCACCTTCCCAAGGGCCTCTGACTCAGCACAGACAATACCCAAATCTCCAATGGAGGATCTACATTAACCAGAATCCAGAACAAGTCCTTTTCTTTTAAACATCGTTTTTCCTTTAACAGAAAGGACTTCCATAAGACAAAATGAAACCAAACAGAATTACATGACCCTGAAGAGGGCCTTTCTTTTGACACTTGCTGAGTCACCCCCATCTTCATTCTTCATCTCAAGCAGCCGCTTAAACTAAGCAATGCTGGCAACACCTTTCCTGTCCTCAGGGCTTGCTTGGCATCCCTGGATTCACTCTGATGAACCAAGAGGTCAAGTTTGGTCGATGGGTAATTCTCATCCAACAGATCTAGGAGGCAAGTGTGATCTCTCTGGTAAGACCAGAAGCCTCACAACAATGGGAAAGATGGTGCATAACCATGGTTTTGTGGTCTTCTTATTAAACATACTTCTGATTGGTCCCTATAAAATAGAATGTTCTGAATTTCCCAATAAAAATGTGGAAAGCTACTAAAGCTTCCACAATCAGATGAATTGTGATAATTAGAATAAGTAAATAATAGCAGATCAAGTAAATCTGCATTAACTTCAGAGATGACAGACTTTCATTTTTAAAAAGACTTCATTATCAATCCTACATGTTTCAAACATGAGTATAATGATACTTATCATGGAAGAATAAGATGGTTGTAATGTTTTTGCACTGATTTTATATTGTCATTTAAAAGTGCCTCCCTTTTTAAATGTAATTCCATACCTCCAATAGAGATATATAGGACTATGACTTAAATATATTTCTTTGTTAGGCATAACTGATAGAAAGAAAGAGAAACCCATACATAGCAGTCTAAGACAATTTACTGAAAGGACACTGTAGATTTTCAAGGAAGGAAAGGTAAAGTAGAGCCAAACCTTAGGAAACTAGACATTTTGATGTCTTTGGAGTGATGCCACCTCATTTCTCTCTGCACATTTTCTCCATGCAAAACAGCTTCTGCTGTTTATTCCTGGTTTATGGCCTTGCCTCCCTTACCATCACTCAGATCTGCTTGTCAGTGATCCTATTTCCACATAGCCTAGGTAGTTTTATTCCTGAAAGTTAAATTAAGACTCTCAGAAACCCTTAGCTCAAGTTCTCAAGAGAAAATATATTTGGCTCAAATCACCTGCTGTGAATGAGCTTCCTTTGACTCCGATGATCTGTGAAAAAAGACATGTCTGAAGGAACTAACATGGCAGCTTAGGCTGACCTTTCAGCAGGAGCTATGGGCCATTCCCAAGAGTGCTGGTTACTTGAAAAAATACAATTTAATTTGATTCTGCCATTATGGGGTACTTCCTATATTATAGGAAGGTAAAGAAATGTAAATTACCCTAAAAACTTTAAAAATTCAAGGTAGCCCCAAAAAAGATTGGCTATAGAAACAGAGAATGAGTATTAAACAGCTATCGATGGAGTCTGTACTTAGAGATGAGTTTCTTTCTTTTTTAGACTTTAAGGATTAGAGCTTCCCTTGGACTAAGATTTGGATTGCTTCATGCTTCTCCACAATGCTACATAACAACAGATCTGAATATCTGACATAATTCTCTCCATCCATTCTATTTTTTAAAGAAATAGCTGTAAAATTTTCTAAAATCTCAGCTCAAACAAGTCTGATCTCCTGTCTCTGCCCATGAGCATAATCACACCCATATGCACCATGATCATTTCCATCTTGGGAATTTTTGTTCTCTTCTTTCTTTCTGTTTGGAATTCCCACCCCCACTTTCTTCTCCAAATTATAGTTAAACTTCAAAACTCATCTTCAAGTCTCACCTCCTCCAAGAGGCCCTTCCTGATCAATCCAATTAACTGATATTCTCTTATTTCTCATTTGTTAAATATGATACAAATGAAAAACAGAAATATGAATAGATTTGAGAATTATTGAGATAGCACTAATGATATATTTATGTGACTGACTCATTTCCTACCCTTTCCATCTTGCTTGTAAGAGAGTATCAATTTGGGAAGTAAGTTGGGGAACAGTAATATTCTCATCTAAGAAACAATAACCAGCTTCTCAGAGAGAGGATGCCACATGAAACAATTCTGGCCGATAAGATGTAACTAGATTGAGCTAAACTCAAAAAGCAAGTGAACTGATGCTAAATTAGCATTAGCCTGTTTATTTTGCCTTCCCTCTTTTTCTACATGGAATAAGGATGTGATGTTGGAGACAGAACAACTATCTTATAACCATAAGAAAACCACAAAGAAAAGGGTAAGAGATTTGTAGGACCTAAACTCTGAAATCTGTTAGCCAGCAACCATCTACTGCTCAACTTCTAGATAGGTGAAAAAATAAAAATTTTTTCATATTTAAGCCCCTGGGTTTGTTTGGTTGTTTTGGTGGGGGATGTCTGTTATGAGGAGACCACAAGTCCAACCAGATTCATGACTCTTTTCTTTCCTCATGTCCCTGCTGGAACAGAGCAGGTCTAAGTCAGCACACACTATCCAGATCTTCTCCTAAGTTAGTGGAGCTACTGTAATGTTCTACATATTTATATTCAGAGTTATTTTCTCAGAGAGTTGAGAATGGGCAACTCAGATGCTAGTTAGCTTCTCTACCACCTTAACCTCAGACTTGCTCTTAAATAGGGTTTCTACTCTGGAATTCAAGGTCACAGCTCAGGAGCGGTCTTATTTACCCTGCCAGGAATATCAGATATTATAAAGAAAAGTGGAGAGCAAGGCTTCAAGTCTAATGCAATGGAAAAAAGTCTTTGGGTGGTAATAAGAATTAAAGTTGCCTCAGATTTCACTTATTTCTCTTATTCTCCAACTAGTCCCCTCACAGGTGATGATTTTTCAAGGACAACTGAAGAATTATTTGAAAATCATTTAAGGCAAATGACAGAGATAATAATTCACTATATTTTGCCACCAAGGAATTTTCTGAAGTCTGCCCAGCAGCACTTTCAGGACCTTTTAGCCCAAATGCATTCAATCAACAACTACCATCTTCAACATCCTAAATTTAAATTCTTACATGCTCACAACATTTATTTTTAAATAAAGAAGAGGTTATATGCTAAGAAGTCTCAACACCTTTACTAATATTAGCCTATGCACCCTTTTAATAACTGAAGAATTAAAAAGCAAAACAAAAAAAACACAAATAAAAATTTTTATGCTGCCTGGAAAGATAACATTTTTGGAATAATTCAATATCTTCTGGATGTCTTTCCTTGAAATTAAATATTTCAAAATTTCAAATTATTTAATATATCAATATAATATTAATTTAATACAATTAGTATATTTCTCAATTTGATAAAATACGAGTTTACCATCTTTGATTTAAATAGTAACAAATCACCTACAAATTAACTCTTTGACCTTTGTTTGGCAAAGTAAACATTTTTTTCATGGTACTCTTAAGAAGAGTCTATGATAGGGATTCCTTTCCCAATGCAGAAAAATACGTACTAAATGCTATCTAAAAAATAGTCATGCCTTTGTTAATGCCCTTTCTATTCATAGATGTCTCTATAAGGTGCATTAGCATAACTGGGGACTCTGCTATGTTGCCAGGAATTCTTACTATGATATGTCCATAGGAAGGAAACCTGGGCTTTGGTCCAAGGAAGTAGAGCTGGGCAAGTCATTCCCTGCCTTTCCAGAGAATTACTAAGAAAGTACTCATCCTGCAGGCTGTCCTTTTTCCACAGCTACCCATAGCAAGAATAGTTTCCTGGCATTATTCCTTCAGTACTGTGTTCTGCTGGCATTTCTCCAACTCAGAGGAGAGTGAGGCTCCCAAGCCTGACAGTTACCTGCTGGGATGGCCCCACAGAAACAGCTACGAGTTCCTCCTATGGCATTTAGAAATTCCACAAGATGTCAAAGCCTCCCTATCATCACAACACTCTCAGAAGCAGCCATTTACAGGAGATGTAGGTCATACACACTGAGAATTAGACAGCAGGATTATAAATTCTTGTTATAAGCACAGTCACACTAAAGTGAGAAATTGCAGACTTACACTAAGCAGATGGATAATCTGGCAGCAAACAAACATATATTTATTGTCTTTTCAGTCTAAACTGTGCAACTGTTCCCTCCTGTCTTGCATGCCAAGCTTTTCAAAGACTTCATCTCAAAATTACTATCATTAGTAAAGTCCAAAAGGGTAGCTAATAGCATCTCTCCTGAGCTATCTTTGGAAGAAAAGATGATATAAAAAGAGAAGGTTTGAACTCTTTTCAGTTAGCACTTTTGACTACTCAAGGGCTACATGACTCTAGCAGATGTATAAAGTTATATACAGCCCTAGAGGAATTCATAATCGAAGGCATACACAGTAAAGCTTTCAAAAAGTAAAGAAGACAGATTCATTTGAAGTAAGACCACAGATGAATGCTCACTGATGTCTATGCAAACTTTCAAACATACTTATTACTCATGCATCCTAGCACATTCATATTTCCTAGTATTGTTTCCAAATATTCCTCTCAGACACTGTAAATAGCTTTTCTTTCCTGGAATTTACTGCTGGCATTACTTTTTAAATTTGTTCATGGGTTTGCTTTCATCAGAATTTTCAAGATTTTTCTTCCCCTAGAGGATGTCAAAACTTACCATATCTAAATTTAGAAGGATAATGGAACAAGTATACCCCTTCTCAAAGCACTTAACATAATTGCCCTGAGGTTCAGGCAGAACAACAAATGGAAACTGGGGGTCCCACATTCTGACTGAAGACAATACTTTTATATTTGTTCCAATAAAGATTGGGGGGTTGCCAATTAGCACAGCAGGTCTTGACCTCAACTGCTTTCCTCTGGCAAATGGAACATGAGGACTTAATCTTTGTTATTAAACTTTCATGACATCAGATAATCTACACTGTGATTAATTTCTATGGGGAAGATGGAGAGTTAACTGGGGCATTCACAAGTATTAACTCTGAAGAATTAAGTATGAACTCAGAACTCTGAAGAAGTTCTGAAACTTGGTAATAACACCGGAGGCAAGATTTTACATGAAAACTAGAAAAGCTCTTATTAGTACACTAGATAATATTAATAAAATAAATACCTTTTGTATTAACCACCATTAGTGAAGTGGTTTAACCAGGCAATGTCTGGGTAATTGATGTGGCCTGGTGGTATAGTTGAGGCCCTAGAGTACACTTCACTTTGGGATTAAGGCCAAACTTATATCAGATAGTAATTCAAATGGAAAAAATAAACAGAACCCTGGACCTGATATTAGATATGCCTCTTAGCTTTCTCCCTCCTGTGATCTTACAGGAATTGAATAAGAAACTCAAAATATTATTTAAATTTGCTAGCGGTCTGGAGAAGTTCTGCCAGTGGGGAAGATCAAAATGCACCCCAAGGCTGAGCCTTAGAAAAAGGAACTCGGTTGATGTCAGAAGAGAACAAGGACTTAGCTAAGGAGTGTCTAGTTCCCACAGTTGCACTGGACTGGGATAGCAATGAAAGAAGAGCAGAGACAAAAAAAATAAAAAAAAAACAGAGAAAGTAGGACTACATGCATGATAGAACAGGTTGAAAGGAAAGATCAGTGTTTGATGGCAAGTCCGTGGGGGTTGGGATTTGTGTATTTTTTTCTTTTTCAAAACTGCATACTCAGTTTGGAGGCATAAAATAAGTTGAATGGATGAATGAATAAGTCAGTTGATTAGGCCATTGGATCCATTTTCTTTGTTTCTTTAATCCAGTATTTCCAAAAGCATGGCCTGGGATATCATTTTAGGTGGTAATGGTACATTAAAAACTCTAACACAGGGATTGACAACGTTTTCCTTTTCAATTTTCTAATATCAAGGAGAAAAACCTCAGTCAGGGTGCTAGTGGGTCTTTAAAATCTTTCCATTTTTGTTTTAACATGAGAAAGATGTTCTCAGGCACTGAGCCTCCAGGTGACATAATTTGGCTAGAGCTGTGTATTTTTTTGGTTTTTCACCCTGTTTATCTTAATAGCTACCATCTATTTTAGAAGAGTATTTTTCTGATTTGTGGCAGTAACATAGTTTCATTTTAAAAATAACCTATGTAAGTCCCTAAATTGAGTTGATTTAAAATGAAAACATTGGGTAAATTATGAAGGTGATGTTATGTAAATATATATATATATATCACAAAAATGAGATGATACTCAAATGAATTAAATCTGGGAGGCTCTGTTCTAATTGCCTTGGGCCTATATGTACCTTAGGTCTTATTGCTATTTTAACAAGAGAGACTTAATGTCAGCTTTGAATGGCCCTCACAGAGCCCTTATCGGATCAATACATGACAAATCATAGGTCCAGAAGCCACTG
The DNA here is from genome assembly GCF_030020395.1 of Manis pentadactyla. Taxonomy (NCBI): domain Eukaryota; kingdom Metazoa; phylum Chordata; class Mammalia; order Pholidota; family Manidae; genus Manis; species Manis pentadactyla. Next base: position 66,516,563 of record NC_080020.1, on the reverse strand, counting down.
ACTGCCTCACCCAGCAGGTACAGCAACTGGAGTCAAAAGTCCATCAGAAAACCCCACATGTATTCTTCAGTCTCCTGGTGAGCAATTTAAATGCAAATACAAACATTGTACTTCCTCCCAAAATCTGCTGTAAGTTTTATATTCTTATTGAGAGACATGTCTGTAACTGCCCCTTCATATTTACTCATTTGACTCCTCCACTGTAAAGCTAATTTCTAAACAAATTTGAAGCTAGTTAATTAACAAGCTGAAGAAGTAAGAGAAAATATTTTTTGAGGCTCCTCCATACCATTTTCCATAGAGGCTACACCATTTTACATTTCCACCAAGAGTGAACAAGGATCCCCTTTTCTCCACATCCTCATCAACACTTGTTATTTCTTGCCTTTTGATTCTAGCTATTCTGACTGGTTTAAGGCCATATCACAAAATTGTGGTTTAGAAATACCATATGATCCAATAATTTCATTTCTTGTTATTTACCCAAAGAAAATAAAAACACTAATTCAAAAAGACATATGCACCCCCCATAGTTATTGCAGCATTATTTATAATAGTTAAGATATGCAAACAATTTAAGTCCATCAATAGATGAATGGATAAAGAAGATGTGGTGGATTTTCAAAAATGATGGCAGAGTAGGATGCAAGCTGGAAACCTCCTCCCCTGCGCACACCAAGGAAGCAACTACAGCAAACACAGCTGACCCTGAGCACCACCTGGAGACCACCTACACCTGGGGAAGAAGAGAGGACCACAGAGAGAAGGGTCAAGTGGCAGAGCCATGACTGACCAGGACCCAAGCCCTTCCCACATCCCAGCCCACAAGTGAGAGGGAGAAGAAGAGAGCAGGAAAGGGATAAGCACCCAGGAACTCTGCACACCTGGCCCTGGAAATCTGCTCTGGGAACACGAGTCCACACTGCGCTGGGCTTTGGTGATTAACAGGGCTGGACACCAGGGAGAGCTGGAGCACGCTGGGAGGTTGAGACTCCTGCCACTTGTGGAAGACAGGCACACTCCAGTGGTCCTCCTGAGACCCAACACAGAGGAGGCAGCTTGAAAGACTTATCAGCAGTGGGAAGGGTGCCAGACGGGTGATGGTTGGATGGACCTCTTCCCACAGGAGAAAGGTCAGGTGGACGACACTTTCCCAGCTTTCTCTCAGCCCAAAAGTCCAGGCACTTGCAGGAGCCCAAAACACTCCATCCCCCTCACTGGTGGCTCAGTCCCAAATGCACCTGACTGCCTGCCCACCTGGCCAGCTCAACTCAGCAGTGGTCAGACTGTGCTGCCTGGCAGGCTGAGGGAGACTTTTGCTGCCTAGAAGGCAGAAAGGAGGCTCTCCTAACTTTCTTGGCCCTCTCTCAGCCCAACTGGGAAGGCGCCTGAGGGAGCCAACCCTGAGGGCTCCTTCCTCTTGCTGGCAACCCAGCCCTGCACCACGTTCCCCTGTACACTTGCCCCTCCCACCCCATCAGCCCAGCAGGCCAACAGTGCTGCACAGCAGGCGGAGGGCAGTCCTGCCCACAAAGATGGCACAAGTGCCCCTGCTTGGCTCACAAAAGGCTGGCTGAGGCAAGCTGCCACTTGCAGCCGACCGAGATCAGACACTCTAGCAGACAGGTGGGAAGATGGCCCTTCCCACAGTGATCCCAACAGAAGTGCCAGCTGCACAGCTCCCACAGGGCCTCTGCTGACAGAGATCAGCCACTGCTGGCAGACAGGAAAGTGGCCCCACCCACAGCCCACCAACAGTAGCTGGGGCTCCGCCACAAAGGAGAAACAGGCACTGGTGAGTAAAGAGACTTGAGCTTTGGCCACCATGGGACACCTTCTTCATAAAACTGTTACTCTGTAGACAAGGAGGCACAGTGGATCTGTCCAGTACAAAGGAAGAAAAACAGGAACCCTGACAAAGTGAGGAAGCAGAGGAATATGTTCCAAACAAAACTACTGGACTAGAAACCAGAAAAAGGGTGAAATGAAATAGAGATCACCAATCTTCTTAATAAAGATTTCAAAACAGCAGTCATAAATACACTCACTGATCTGTGGAAAAGTATTGATGGACTCAGGCAGGACTTCAACAAAGAGAGAGAAGAGCTGAAAAGAGCCACTTGGAGCTGAAGAATATACCATCTGAAGTGAAAAATACAATAGAGGGAATGAATAACAGATTGAGAATAGTAGCCAGAGAAAGAAAAAAGAACGTATAAGGGAAATCCCGTCAAGCTATCATCGGACTTCTCAGAAGACACTTTACCAGCCACAGGAGTGGCATTAAGAATTTAATTAATCGAAACAAAAGGACCTTCAACCAAGACCTCTACCCAGCAAGGTTATCATTCAATATTGAAGGCTAGATTAATAGTTTCCCAAATAAACAAAAGCTGAAGGAATTCACCACCATTAAACTAGCCTTCCAGGATAAGTTAAAGGGACTTCTGTAGATGGAAATGTTCTTAAACCTAAACATTTTTCACCAGTGAAAATAAACCCACAGCAAAGGTAGTAAACCAATTACTTACCAAGCAAGTATGATGTTAAAACAAAACAAAGAAAACAAAAGTAGTAAAAGCATTTATACACAAAATCAGCCAAGGGATGCACACAAAATGCAGATTATGACATATAATATATAAAAGTACAGAGGAAGAAAAATAAATAAGAAGTAATTTTAGATTGTGTTCAAAATAGAGTGACCATCAACTTAATACAAATTGTTATTTATTTAGGAAGCTATCCATGAACCTTATGATAAACCATAAACCTAAAGCCTATAATAGATACACAAAAAATTTTAAAAACAAAACAAAATACAGCACTAAAGAAAGCCATCAAATAAAAAGAGAAAGTGTAAGAAGAAGAAAGGATCAGAGAGGAACTACAAAAACAGTAGAAAACAATTAATAAAATGGCAGTAAGTACATACCTACCAATAACTACTTTCATGTAAATGGACTGAATGCACCAATCAAAAGATATAGGATGGCAGAATGGATAAAAAAACGAGACGCATCTATATGCTGCCTATAAGAGATTCACTTCAAACCAAAAAACATACACAGACTGAAAGTGAATGAATGGAAAAAGATACTTCATGCAATAATAGGGAGAAAAAGGCAGGAGTTGCAGTAATTGTATCAGAAAAATTGATTTCAAAACAAAGAAAGTAATAAGAGACAAAGAAGGACATTACGTAATGGTAAAGGGGTCAGTTCAAAAAGAGGATATTACAGTTATAAGTATCTATGCACCCAACATAGGAGCATTTAAATATGTAAAACAAATCTAAAAGGAGAAATAGACTGCAACTCAATCATATTAGGGAACATCAACACACCACTTGGTGTGCTGATGGACAGATCATCCAGACATAAAATAAATAAGGAAACAGGTACTGAACAACACATTAGTCAGATGGATGTAGACATCTACAGAACATTTCACCCAAAAGCAGCACAATACACATTTTTCTCAAGTGCACATGGAACATTCTCCAGAGTAGACCACACAGTAGGCCACAAAAGGAGCCTCAATAAATTCAAAAAGATTGAAATTGAATCAAGCAACTTCTCAGACCACAATGGTATGAAACTAGAAATAAGTTACACAAAGAAAACAAAAAAAACCCCACAAATACACAGAGGCTAAACAACATGCTTCTAAATCAACAGATCAATGAGTAAAACAGAAATCAAGCATCACATGGAGACAAATGACAACAAAAATACAACAGTTCAACATCTGTGGGACACCATAAAAGCAGTTCTAAGAGGGAAGGACATAGCGATACAGGCCTGCCTCAAGAAACAAGGACAACCCCAAATAAACAGTCACAACTAAAGAAACCAGAAAAAGAAGAACAAATGAAACCCAAAGTTAGTAGAAGAACAGACATAATAAAGATCAGAGCACAAATAAATAAAATAGAGAATAAAACAAAACAAAAAAAAATCAATGAAACCAAGAGCAGATTCTTTGAGAAAATAAACAAAATAGACAAACCCCTAACAAGACTTATCAAGAAATAAAAAAAAGAGGAGAGGACAAAAATAAAATCAGAAACAAAAAAGGAATAGTCACAACTGACACCATAGAAATACAAAGAATTATTAGAGAATTCTATGAAAAATTATATGCCAATAAATTGGACAACCTACAGTATGGGAGAATATATTTGTAAGTGATTTATCTGAAAAGGGGTTAATAACCAAAATTTATAAAAACTCATATGGCTCAACACCAAAAAGCAAATAACCTGATAAAAAAAATGGGCAAAGGACCTGAACAGACATTTTTCCAAAGAACAAATACAGATAGCCAACAGGCACATGAAAAGATGCTCTACATCACTATCATCACAGAAATGTAAGTCAAAACCACAGTGAGATAATGCCTCACACCAGTCAGAATGGCCACTATCCAAAAGACAAGAAACAAGTATTGATGAGGATTTGGAGAGAAGGGAACACTCCTACACTGTTGTTGGGAATGTCAGCTGATTCAGCCACTATTTAAAGCACTATGGAGGTTCCTCAAAAAATTAAAAATAGCAATACCATACAACCCAATGATTCCACTTCTTGAAATTTACCTGAAGAAAACAGAATCCATGATAGGAAAAGATATAGGGCATGTTTATTACCTCATTATTTACAATAGGAAAGCTATGGAAGAAATCAAAGTGTCTATAAATAGATGAATGGATAAAGAAGAGGTGGTACATATACATAATGGATTATTCATCCATAAAATAAAAGAAAGAAAGAAATCCTGACATTTGCAACAACATGGATGGACCTAGAGAGTATTATGCTAAGTGAAATAAGCCAGGCAGAGAAAGATAAATACCATATGAGTTCACTTATTTGTGGAACCTAAGAACAAAATAAACAAAATAGCAGTACTCATAGACACTAATAAGTGACTAGTGGTTACCATGGAGGAGGGATTAGGGTATAAAGGTGGGTGGGGAGTGGGATAAAGGGGCACAAAAATTCTCAATCATAATATAAATTGGTCATGGGGATGGTAGTACAGCATGGAGAATACAGTCAATGATTCTGTAACATCTTCCTATGTTGACAGATAGTAACTGCACTAGTTGGAGTGGATTTAATAATATGGGTAACTGTTGAACCACTGTGTTGTATACTTGAAACCAATATGAGATTGCATGTCAACTATACTTCAATAAATTTTTAAAAATATGTGATGTATGTATAGACAATGGAATATTACTCAGCCATAAAAATTAATGAAATCCGGCCATTTGCGACAACACAGAAGGACCTGTACAGTATTTTGTTAAATGAAGCAAGTTAGACAAAGACAAATACCACATGATTTCACTTACATGTAAAATCTAAAAGACAAAACAAACAAGAGGGACCGAGTAGGGGGATGGGCAAAATAGGTGGAGAGGATCAGAGGTACAGCCTTCCAGTTATAAAATAGGTAAGTCATGAGGATGAAAAGTACAGCATAGTGAATATAGTCAACAATACACTAATAACTGCAAGGGTGGCAGATGGTAAGGACACTTACCATGGTAAGCATTCTGTAATATATACAAATGCTGTATCACTATGTTGTTTACTTGAAACACAATATAATGTCAACTATACTTCAATTAAAAAATTTTTTTAATAAAATAGAAATTTAGAAATCAAATATCAGCTAGAAATCCTGTTAAATACCATAGACTCTTTTGGATGATCATAACTTTAACTCTATAATAAGTTTCTCCTAGATCTCAAACTAAATTCAGCAACAGCCTGCATTATCTAATTTAGGAGACCAAAGTTCTTAAACTAACTTGCAATGGTGGTATGGGTTGTTAACAGATGACATTTAATTTCTGACTTTTCAAAACTAGGGATTAAAAAACAGGTAAACCAGAGCTGAGGTTCCTTATACACCTGCTAATGGCCTGTGCTATTGGGTAGTCAATAAAAATGCTGATTAACTACAGAAGAGATTGTTTTCTGGTTACCCAAGCACAACCATTGCCACAGTACACTATTAAAAAATAAATAATAAAATAAAATATACACATTCAGTAACTGAATGCACATTCAGTAAATCACTAAGGATTCCTTGGTCTGCAGGCCTCTGGAAGATTGTATAAACATTGATATTACTATAATTTAAAAGGAAGAGAGATAATATGGGGAACTTTTAATTATCCTTAATAATTCATTTTATCTGATTCTCCTCCATCCTCTAACTTTACTGGCTTTTTGCCACTTCACTGTAATTAAGGTTTTGATGTTGGAGCCAATAGGGAATAGGAGAAAAAGTAAAACTCATTCATCAATCTAATCCAGTAACTCCCACATCTCATGTCATTATACAACTACCAAAAGCTACTGCAATACTTCCTAATGGCTCAGAGCAACAAGAATACCTAATAACAGACATGCTTAAACTCTAGAATCACTGAAATATTTCCTTCTATTTAAAATAAGCCATACTAATGTTGAAATGCTCTATAACTGTAAAACCCTTTACCTCACATGGGTTCAATTGTTTAATACAATAACTTTATAAATATACTTTGAGTTTCCTGGAAAAGTGACATGTAAATAAAACATTATTGCCATAACATCTTCCTTAATGATCTAGAAGAGGCAGTAAATAGCAAGCTGATGGATTCACAGATGGTACTAAATTGAGAGGTGTTGCAAACATCAGTAAAGGCAGGAAAAATTATGCAAAAAAGACCTACCATGCTTTAAATAAAAGCAAAACATGTTTAATTTTATGGGGGAAATAAAATGACATTTTTTAAAGTGCCCAAAACATGCTATCCAGCATAAATGCTACAACCAGCATGTAAAAACATGCTAGTCAGAATCATTTTGAACTCTTGAAAATCAGCTAACTTGCCGAAATGCATTGAAGGGGGCTAGCTGTTCATAAATATAAGCTTGTAATAAACAGGGGGGAAAACCTATGATTTCATTAGAAAACGCCAATAAGTTCAGGTTTGTGTGTTTATAATTTGAAACACCACAAAGCTCCATTTAGAAAGCTGATAGAAGTAAATCTACTTCATCCTAAGCATTTTCATAAGTCTAAATTTGTCTCCCATTTAGGCAAAGCCATCTGTCTGGGCAGATTTCGCATATGGACCCAAACAGAAATGATGTATCTTACAAGGACTGTGCTTGGCTTGCAGGTGGCTCAGTTTGTCCTCTGCTTCCCACAGTGATAAATGGGGTACATCTGAGCATGTGGTTAGAAATACCGTCTGTAACAGTGGTGACAGAATAAGGTACACCTTGCTAGCTTGGATTAATACTTAGTCTATAGGCACACACCTGATCATCTACATTTGCCCTCTTACAGCACTAAACTATGTTTTCTACCTTTATCTTGCATCTACCTACCACTTCAGCATTTTATTAAAAAAAATAATAATAATAATAATAATAATAATGGAGAAATGTGGGATTCACATATAAATCAAGTATAAAAATCAAACAAATAATCATATTTGACCTGATTGTTTATAGTTCATGATTCGTGATCAAAACCGAAAGTTTCTGTTATGACTGCCCTTGCACTGTTCACCATGTAAGAACTTATCCACTATGTAAGAACTTGCTTGTTATGCTTCAGAAGATTGGAGACTGTTGAGAATTAGGCTTGGGGTTGATTAATGATTGTGCATTGAGTCCCCTATACAGAATTTTATTGTTGTTAACAACCATATGATCAATAAATATGAGAGATGCCCTCTCAAAAAAAAAAAAAAAAGAATAAGGTAGACCTTGATACCATCACAATGCTTCCATCTTCTACACTCTAACCTGTGTCTTTGGGAAAATTCAGACCATTTTTAATATCAAAATATTTTAAAATCAAAATATATGTATTCCCCCTTAGCTCCCAATACACTTAGTGGTTACTTCGTTTGTTCAGATGACAGACAATAGGTGCTGAATACAAGATCTTGAGGAACTTGGTATAAGTTCATTTCTTCAGGAGCCAAGCCTATTCACCTATTCTACCCAACTGAGTTGTCTGATCACTGAGGTCTGACACATGAAGTCTTACTGCAAAACAAGCCTTCAACACTGTTGTTGATCTGAGAATGTGCCACTGAATTTTATTATCCCGACAGATGTTTACGAGATGATAAAAAATAAACTTCAAGTATTCTCTTTTTCTACTAAGGCCTTTACTTATTTTTTAAGTAGAATTTTAAGGCCAGTTAAAACAATCACTTTAGTAAGGATCATTTTAAATATTTTGGTCACATCAGACACTTTAAGTAGTTTTATGTATATTCCTTCACATTTTAAAAGTATGTAATTAATATACATTCACTGTGGTTTACTTAGCACATCACATTATATAAATAACTATTCATTTAGTCCCTCTTTTAAGGAGAAGTGAACCAGGTACTTTCTGCTTAACAAGCGGCTCATTGCTGGTTATAATTGCTAACCAGGGACATTAAAAATTATATTAGTTATTGTTAGTGATGATTCTACAAGTCTCTCTTGTAAATTTCTAGAAACTGAAGAAAAACTATGATAATAGAAAGTCTAAATTCAGAAAAATTAACAGCGAACTTAACGTGAAAGGAATATCAAACACTTGCCACACTCAGAAGGAGCTGTCTTCAGGTATAACAGCTGACAGTTACAGCTCCTCTTCAAACTTAATGTGAGCTGAAGTCTAAAGTTCACTTCCAAAGTCTCTAAGCTATTCCCTGTATTTTGCCTAAAAACTATGTGTTTTTAAAGATCATACCAAATATTTGTAATCAGCTTGAATAGAAACACTTTTGTTGCTCTAGGTGGGTTTTTTTTCCATTGTAAACAATGAGACTATTTGAAAACATTTCTAAGAAACGTATCTGAATAGCAGGAAATCATGTGTACACTTTGGGAAATACAAATAGGGGAAACTATGATCTTTAGCAAGGTGAGAATTTCAATTTTCCAATCACCATGGGCCCCAGAAGAACCAAGTAACTGTGGGGCTGAAGGGTGGGGAGCCATTCCTGCCTGGCTGGAGCACAGTTTCTGTTGTACAGCAGCCCCTCATGTCCCTCAGAGATGGGATTTAGTCTTCTAGACATCTTCCTGATGAAACCAAAAGAACTTTCAAGATTCATTCTTGCCTGCCAACATCTATGGGGATGTTTAGATTTAACTATTAGCAAATAATGCACAGCACCCTGCAGCATCCAAGGAATTAATCCAAAGTCTAACTTCTCTGCATTTAAGCAACTGTGTGAAACCGTCTCCCACCAAGGAGGTCAGTGCCCCTGAACCAACACAATTTGAGGCACACAGAGACTGGTCTAAATGAAGGCATGAGCCTTCCTCTCCCTCTGAGGGAGGAGAAGAAGGAGTAAATGCCTTTTTTCCCCCTATTCCTTTACCCAGAGCTACTGTTTCTCATGTCCCAAAAGTGTGCCCCCTTTACACTGAAAATGAGTATCTGTATGCTTATACCAATTAACAAACAGGCAGAAAACTTCCAAAGAATACTCCACACCTTATCATTGTGGTTTTCACTGCTCAGAGGCATAAAATTTATTAGTAACTGTCAATTATGCTAATTCTCTTTTCCTCTATATATTTTTCTGTCTCTGTCTCTTGCCTTTCTCTCTCTCTCTCTCTCTCTCTCTCTCTCTCTCACACACACACACACACACACACACACACATACACACTCACTCACTCACTCACTCACTATGTCCTCACAGTTCAGAAATACTAAAAAGCCATAAGGGTTCAAAGACAAAATTCTGTGTCTCCAGATGCCAACCTAAATTCAGAATATTAAGCTTTTCCCTGCTCCCCATCTGTTACGAACTAGCAAAGAGTACATGATTTGACTTCAGTTTTAATTCTAGCTCTGTACTACTTTGGACAAAAAGTTTAACCTCTCTATTTCCCTAGCCTTAAAATTAGGATGATGCCTGACTCACATGCATGTGATAAGGACTAAATGAAATATCATCTTCAGGAGCCTGACACACAGTATCTAGCACACAATATGACAATTAATGTAAGTTTCTTTCCACTCTTCACTTATGAAGCAAGATTCTTGGCACCATTGCACACTCTGGGGTGAACATTCCTGTATACATGCAGGGAAACTAAGCAGCCAAGTTAAACAGACTGTTTAAGATAAATTACTAAATGGTATCATCTGCTCTTTTTTTTTTCAGAATCCATTTGAAAAAGCAAACCACATAGGCCTTTCAGAAGTGACCAATACTTATGGAGCAAAATGAAAGTTGTCAGCTTACTCACTATGGATATAGAAATCTAATAATACCTTGCACAGCATTGAACAACAGTACCTAGTATCTCCAATAACCCAACAAAACTTCTTTCTGCTTAGGCCTCAGAGCAGCGGTGAAAGTGCCTTGGAATTTAGGTCTCCCAAGAGCAGCCAGTGCTCAAGGGATTGAGTAGTGTGATCATACCAGCTCCCCCACCTTGATCTGGACCCTCTGCAGTGGGGCCTGTGTTGTCTTCAGGGCGCCCCTAAAAGACCAAGCCAGCTATGCCCTGGGTCTCTGCTTATCACATCCTTGCTGCGCTTGCTTCCTTTCTGGTCCTGCTTTCCAACCTTCTCCCACCTTTTCTGAGCAAACATCCTAATACATCATCTGTATACAAACAAATCCTTTCAAGATCAGCTTCTAGGGAGACCAGTCTAAGGCATCTATTCTGGGACACATCTGGGTCAGAACAGAGGGCTGTTCTCATTCATTCAAGGACATGGGGATAATCACCTGAGTCACATATGAACAATCCATAGACAGATAACTGAGAGGTCTTCTACCCTCACTCACATGTGATAAGAATCTTAACTGGCCCACACCTGCATTTACATTGTGCCAGGCATGACTATTAGTGTTTTATCCCCATTAGCCCATTTAATCCCCACAACTTCATGAGAAGTCTATATTACTATTATCTATTTTTTATATCAAAGAGGTTAAGTGACTTGCCAAAGTTCACACAGTTAATGAGCGGCTGACCTGGGATTCAAACCTCCAGAACACACTCTTTTAACCTCCATGCCCCACACTCTCCATAGACAAACAAGTTATACTAACTGTAATTGGCCATAGGATGGAAAACAGACACTATTTAATAGTTTGTCACTGGATTTGTAGTATTTCAAAAGTGGAAAACTTATTAACAGGAATATTTAAGCTACAATTTTAATTGCATTTTAATATGACACCTTTATAACTTGTATCCTAAAATTAATTACATGCCCAAGAGTATGACTTCTTTTTTCTTTAACTATAAGGCCCTAAGTTTTCAACTCAACTTTTAATTTTTGTTTCTGAACTACACATCTGCCCCTTAATTTCCTACTAAAGGAGTGAAGGTACTTAATCTTGGTTTTTCAATTTATTGTTGAAAGAATTAATACACAATTTCATTTTCAAATAAAATATTGTAATATCATATGCTATGGGCAAAACCTGACATTGGGGGTCACAAGACTTCACTTCAATAAATATCATAATGATACTGCCTTGTCTCAAAGATATCTCTTAGGAGGTTTTATATTCTGTTAACCAGTGACATCTTAGCGGAATGAATATGTGTTTTTTTTCCTAAATATGTAACAAAATGCCATGAAGTACAGAATCTAGATGCACCACAAATACCCTATGCCATCATTACAAATGTTTGGACTTATATCAGTTCATAATGCCTTAGAAAAAACTGGCAGTTTCATGACACAGAAGTGCATGACTTAGGTCTGCACAACATACCAAGTTTGCATATGTCAGCTAAGTCACCTATGTCCAAAATCCCATGCCTGACATCACTCTGAAGTGTGGATGGCATAAGCCCAGTCATTCTTATTGCTGTATTTATTTGCCAGGAATTAGAAGGAAACTCATAAAAAAACGAGAAGAAAAATACCAAAGGAACACCAACAAGGCACAGTTGTGTGCAATGTTACTTTATTACAATGGGTCCAGATCCAAGAAGGAGGGTCGCACAGCTCCCTAGGGCACATTTGGAGGTAACACAGGATAGTGGTGATTAAGTATTTAGGTATTAATATATTATTTTACTGCAAATGCTTTCTTGTTATCTTTCTTAGAACATTACATTAATTTTTTGAAACTATACATTTTGCTAAATTAAATGACTCATTACAAATTATTCATTATTTTAAAAGGGCATTTTCTGATAGAACTGAGAACCACTGCTTTGTAATAATCACAAATACAGAAAACGCTGTCAAATGACCAATTTCTACAAATGGATGCTCAGAATTGGATGGAATCTTAGTGGCATGATTCAAAGACATCTGTCTGGTGCACGAACTGCCTCTATAACACAGTCAGTCGTCTGCCCTCTTCCTGATCACCTCCTTGATTCAAATGTGTAAAGAGAAAAGCAGAGGTCTTTAACTTCTCAACTGGGGAGACGAAGTTATTTCTGTCAGCGTCCCCTTTGCCATGTATAAATGAGAACATGCATCAGAACATGTTCCTGAGTGGTAGTGGACATATTAAAAGGCTGTTGCTGGCAACAAAGTATAAATTAAAATCTGAAAACTAACCCAGTCAACTACAGAGTTTTTTTAGCCTACAAGATGAATTTTTTCCTCATTTCTCAGATAAATGTGCAAAAACAGCTCATAGGTGTGTCATACCAGGAGACTAATGCAGTCTTACATGGTAATGTTTCCTCTGGATTCTCTGTGGACTCAACCTTCTATGAATAGCCCCTGACAGCCTATTTATGTGCTACTATTTAAAAAGATCCTTATATAGCCATGGCAGTTAAAAGATCATTTATTTATTGCCTGATACTGTCTCAGTTGTATAGGTAATATTGGAATAATTCCATGATCTCTCTCTGAACAAAAGTTCTCACAACAGGTCAGGCAACCCAGACAAAGGGGTCACAGCTTCTGACCCCCGATCTGAGACTATACCAAGGACTCTGAAAAGAAAGCAATACCAAAGAATATTTGGCAGGCTCCCAAATTCGCCCAGACTGCGTGGAGAATCTGTGCGGTGTACGCAGGACTTCTCTTCCTTCAAGTGAATTTCAGTCAATGGCCTGTAGGTCCGTGGTAGATGCTTTCCATATCTACTCTCCCTGTTAACTAACCCCTCCTTCACCCTGCACCACACCCACAAAAGCATGTCTTGTTTTAAACTCAGCAGTTACTCAATATTTCTCAATATTCCATGAGAGGGTTTTGTTAAGTTTTATAGATTTGGGTTTTTTTCCTTAACTTGTGAATTGTGAAACTATTAAGAATATATGCAACTTAAAAACAATTCCAAATATCCACCCAAATCAAATAACTTGCTTCTTTTAAATAGCGATATGATTTTAAACAGTGCTGACTTCAAGACGAATCTGAAGCAAAGAAAAAAATTAATGTGAGGTCATTTTCATATAAGGTCATGAAGAAAGAACACTTCATTTTCTGAAGCAACTAACAAAATGACTATGCCAGTTCAGTCAAAAGCTGGATCACAGATACTGTGGAATTCTAGGCTACTCAAAAAAGAAGAAATTAGATAACTATAAAGAGACAGGTTGAAAGGTCTGGATTAAAGGTCTCTATGATCGATCCCCTCCAGTCTTTTCCTGTCTCCGGGACAAATACATTCAGACAAGCCTACTAAGGTTCGGAGGCCACAAGGACAGGACTTGATTCATTTTTTTAGTTCTAGAGAAAAAGAAACTAATAGCTCAAATTCTGGTAAAAATGGTAAAATCAAGCTCAGATTTAAGCCATCCATGTTTCATGTGGCTAACCTACTACTGTACCACAGCACTACTAGATTTTCTCTTGCCCTCCAGTCTTCTTTTTTCCTTCTCACTCCCAACATCTAACAGGTAAAGCACAGTAGACACAATGGCTTTCTTTTAACATGAGAACCCCTTAAAGTTATGCTCTGAGTGATGGTTAATATTAGTAAAGGAAAGAATGTTATGTGTATAGATGTTCTACTCAGGTATACAGAGGCTTAAAGCATTTGTCTGCAGGCACTGAGAAAACCACCCCTCAACTCTTTCTAGATGGAACCCAGAACAAAGCTCAGGACCTTAACAGCTTCCAGATTTCAGAAAAGACAAAGTAAAAAGGGAAAATGAAAGCAGCCAGAGAGATCAGATTCCCATCTGAGACTGACTTTGTATTGAGTAAAAGGCAACTTGGTGAAAATCATAAAAAATAGTTCTTACCATCCTCTAGGATCTGTGCAATTGTCTTAAGAGCAATGCTACTTTCTTTCTGGTAATGGGCCGTGTCTGCGTACCCTTCCAAGCACAGTGGGCTGACTAGAAGGATGACATATTATAATATACATCATACTACTTTTCATCACTAGGTCATTCTCTTATGTTACCACTATCAATGAATGAATCTGTTTCACAAACAAGAATGCAAAGACTTTATCAGGTTGTAAAAAAATACAAAGAAGTATAAGGTATGCCTCTTCCCTAAAAATGTTTATGATCTAGTTGGATGGAAAGCTCAGTATATGGCAAGCAAAATAGTTTAGACAATGAATACTTGAAGGGCTCAAAAGAAGACAAGATCATGTCATTATTCACTTAAATACTTACTTAAAATACACTAGAATAAGACACCATAAGCACTTTTTCAGCTAGACTACTCTCTAAAGCTTATGAGCTAGTGAGATAGAAAGGATATATTCACAGATAACACTAAGAATACATTTATAAGAAATTGCTATTATAGCAGTTCAAACAAAAGGCTGTAAGTATTGAGATATTTCCTTCCCTCTCTTCCCTAGGAGAATTTGTTTACAAGGAGAAGATTATTTTTCTCTTTCTTTTTTTCAGAAGGGGAGGATTCAACATTTATACTAGTTCCCAGATTCAAATTTTTACAGTTCCTCACCTACAGTTTAGAACCCAGTATACAATGGGTGACTTCTGACTCTCATTCCCCAAGAAGGGGGAAATGTTAAAGAAAGGAAAACCAATATAGTTATGTCTACAAATAATAATTTCTGTCCTTGCCTCAGAAATCTTGAGTCTATTTCTGCAATAATATGAATAAATATAAACACTTAAAACCCACTAGTGACATAGACAGTCTACAAATACTAAAAGGATAATGAGTGAATATTATAAATGACAGTCCCAATAAAAATTGACAATTTAAAAGAAACGGACCAATTTCGTGAACCTGCTTGAGAGACACAAACTACTAAAGCTGACTTAAGAAAATACAGATAACCAGAATAACCTTATAGCTAGTAAATAACTTAAATTTACCAAAACCTTCTTACAAAGAAAACTTCACCAGTGATAGCTTCATCAGTGAATTCTAGCGAACATTAAAGAAGAAACAATATGAATTCTATACAAAATCTTCCCAAAAATATAGGATGAAGAAATATTTCCCAATTAATTCTAGAGGTCAACATTTCCCTGATGTTAAACCAGAAAAAAGATATTATAAGAAAATAAAACTAGTGACCAATATATCTTATGAGCATAGATGCAGAAGTTTTAAACAAAATTTTAGCACATCAAATCCAATAATACATAAAAATCAATATATGAAGTGGGGTTTTCCCCAGGAATACAAGGTTGATTTAACAATTTAAAAAAGATAATTCACTCACTATACTAACAAACTCAAAAAGAAAACTCATATGATAATTTCAATAGATGTAAAAAAAAACATTTGACAAAAATCCAACTCTAACCAAACTAAGAATAAAAAAGAAAGTCCCTCAACTTTAAATAAAGGGCATTTATAAACAAACAAACCTACAGCTAACCTTATAATGATGAAAGACTAAATGCTTTCCCTCTAAGAACAGGAATAAGGCAAAGTTCACTTTCATAACTTTCATTAAGTATTTCGCTGGAAGTTCAAGCCAGCACAGTAAGGAGGTAAGAGGATATAAAAGGTATCTAGAATGGAAAGGAAGAAGTAAAATTGTCCTTATTCACAAATGACACAATCATCTATGAAGCAAATCTGTTGAATTTTTTTTTTTTTTTAGGAGAGCAAGGTACAGGCTTTTATTTACAAATAAAGTGAGAGGAAAGAGCTCCTAGCTCATGCCAGGAGGGCACAAGAGAGCCTGAAAATCTGATGAATTTATAAAAATTCACTAGACCTGTTGCGAGTTTAGTAAGGTTTCAGGGTACAACATCAATACACAAAAATCTTCTCTGGTTTTCATATACTAGCAACAAACAGGAAGGTGGAATTTTAAAAGAATTATACTATAAACAACAGCTTTAAAAAATATGAAATATTTAAGTAGAAATCTAACAAAAGATAAGCAAGACCTGAATACTGAAAGCCATAAAACATTACTGAAAGATTAAAAATCTCAGTAGAGATCTACTGTATTCATTTGTTGGTAAATTCAATGTTGTTAAGAAGTCAGTTCTCCCCAAATTGATCTAGAGATTCAGCAGAAAGCCTGTCAAAATCCCAGCAGGAATTCTTCGTAGAAATTGACAGACTGAATCTAAAATTTGTACCAAAATGCAAAGGACCTAGAATAGCCAAACAATTTGGAAAAAGAAGAAAAAAGTTAAAGGACTAACACTATCTGATTTCAAGACTTACCATAAATCTACAGTATTCAAGACAGTCCAGTGCAGCATTGGTATAAGAAGAGAAATACCTCAGTGGAATAAAATAGAAAGTCCAGAAATAGACCCACACTTAAAAGGAAAACTAATATTCAGGGTGGAAAAGTAATTCAGTGAAAAAAGCATGATTGTTCAATAAATGGTGCTGTAACAACTGGATTTTTGTATGCAAAGCAATGAACTTCAACCCATGTTTTGAATAATATACAAGAATTAATTAGAAATGGGTCATAGGCCTAAATGTAGAACTTAAACTATAAAACTTCTAGGAGAAAACATAGGACAAAATCTTTGTGAAACTTGCATCAGGCAGAGACTTGTTAAATGTTAACAACACAGACATGAGACATAAACATTTTTAATTGATAAATTGGAATTCATCAAAATAAAAACTTCCACTTTTTGAAAGACACTGTTAAAATAATGAAAAGACAAACTACATACTGGGTGGAAATATTTGCAAATCATGTATCTGATCAAGGACTTGAATCCAGAACATATAAAGAATCCTCAAAACTCAATAATAATTTTTTGATCTGATTTAAAAATGGACAAAAGATTTGAACAGACATTTCACCAAAAAAAAAAGATATATGGGTGGCACACAGCACATGTAAAGATGCTCAGTATCATTAGCCTTTAGAGAAATGCAAATTAAAACCACAAGACACCCCTACACCCCTATTAGAGGAGCCAAAATTTAAAACTCACTATACCAACTGTTGATGAGGATGCAAAGGAGCTGGGACTCTCATGGACTGTTGATGGGAGCGCAGCATGTTAAAACCACTTTGGGAAACAGTTTGAGAGTTTCTTAAAAAGTTAGACATACACTTACTATATGATCCAGCCATTCCGCTCCTAGGTATTTAGCCAAGAGAAGTGAAAGCATATGTCTGTACAAAAATATGTATCGGATATTCACAGTGACTTTACTTATAATAGCTGAAATCTAGACACAATCCAAATGTTCATCAACAAAGGAATAAATAAGCAAATTCTATATCCATACAATAGAACACTATTTGCAGTAAAGAGAAATGAATGTCAACACTCTCTAGTCCTACCAAAGAAAAGGAATTAAAACAGAACATGGTTCCTCATTAGAAAACAGAACATGATTCTTCATAGTTGAAAGCAGTCCAGGGTCTAACCCAGAGCTAAAGGTATAGATAGTTCTTACTACTTCCCTGACCCATTTCTGCATTCTCCAGACTCTGGTGATGTAACTGATTATTTGTCATTTATATTCGATAGCAATTTTACTTTTTTGGATCAGCACATTAACATTTTGTTTACATACATTTTTTGTCTCCCTTTCTAAAAGTTCTAATTCCAAGAAGTTTGAATTAATCCACAAGGAGAGTTGTAGCCATGTTTCAGCAAGAGCTCTTTGCTCATTTGTGAGCTGCACCAGAATCTCATGAGGAGTTTGTAGAACATGCAAATATATGGGTCCTGCACCAGATATACTTTGGTGGGAAGAATTCTGTGATGTCCCCCATGATATCTATCCTCTGGTGTTCTTCCCATAATTACGTTATGTTACCTGACAAAAGGGACTTTGCACTTGTAATTAAGGTTACTACTCATTTAACTTCAAAATAGATTATCTAGTTTAGTTTAACATAATCATATGAGCCCTTTAGAAACAGGAAGTTTTTCTGCCTAGATGCAGAATGCGAAGTCAGAGAGATTCGAATATGAGAGAAAGTTGTTATGAGAGAAGTCCTCTGTCACTGAGACGGAGGTGGCCAAACGGCAGGAACCTGAGGCAGCCACTAGGGACTGAGAGCAGTCCTTGGTCAACAGGTAGCAAGACGCAGGGGCCTAGCCTACAACCCACAGGGAAGTCAATCCTACGAACAACTGGAGGGAGCTTGGAAGCTGATCATTACCGAGAACCTTCATGTAAGAGCCCAGCCCACCTAACACCTTGACTTCAGTTTTGCAAGACCCTAAGTAGAAAATCCAGTTGAACCCACTCTAACTAATTCTACAGAACGGTGAAATGTTAAACAGGTAGTTTCATGTGACTACATTTGATAAATTGTTATGTAACAATAGAAAACCAATACACCTTCTGAATCAACATCTCTGGAAAATGGTACCCAAGAATTTATATATTTAACCAACTCCCAATTCATTTTTATGCAGTTTAAGACCAATTGAACTAGAGGAACATGATCACAGAAATGACACAGATTATACTTTGAGAGAACTTGTCTCTCAAAGCTTGAGAGATGAAACTCATTACAACCTAATACAGTTCTTAGTTAATTCCTTGTTGATGACATTTCTCCTTATCAACACAATGAAGGAAACTCTTAAAGTTATTTTAATCCATCTTCCAGCCTCTGAGCAAGGCTGAATTTACACTCTAGTCAAAATGTACTCATTCTGTTTTCAGAAAATCTTTAATCAATACACTCGCTCTCAATAATATGATCCATTGTACAAAACCATTTTCTTCTCTGCACATTCTCCCTTTAGAGGCATTATAAATTCTCTTTCATATCATTTAAGTCAACTGTCTCTCTTCAGATCTTGAAAAACATAATTAACACAAGCCTTCTTCTTTTTTTCACATCCTTTATTTCCTATGAGAACTGTTGCATAGCAATGTGCCCATTCCTAGGAGGTCAGCTGTGATTGGTCTAGGTTGAACCTATATATCGTTCCCTGCTGACAGTTGGGTAAAAGGTGACATGCAATCCAGTTCTAACTGAAAAGACCTAACATGAAGTCTGCTGAGCGAACATGGGAAAGGTTTTCCTCCTTGGTAAAAAGGGGGATGCAGAAAGACACTCACCACAATTTTTCTCCTAAAAATCACAGAAAATTCATGCAGATGCCAAATCAATGTACACTCATGTCAGAATTCTTTTGTTTAATCCATGCTCCAGCATCAGCTTCAAGGAAGTTGGGCCACACATGTATATAACACACTCAGGAAAAGAACCACAATCACAATCTTTATAAGAGAACATGCAACTAGGAATCCTAGAACCATCTATGACCATTAGTCCCCTGAAATTCACCCCTATACCCTTTCAATTAGTCCTTAAATATTGGCATTCACACTCCAACTACATTAACCACATAATTCCTGGACCACCGCAGACTCCTCAGCCCTCCCCACTCCACCTCTCCTCCACATGTCCCAGCTTACACACTGTACATGCACACACATGCTCAAAGTCTTGCTCAGTATAATCTCAAATCCCTCATTCTCTGAGACAGAGATTAGTGCAGTCTATTTGGCTTCAGTTTACATGCAGCAATAACAAGACTTTCCACATCTGAGGACAACATAAAAGCCTTTTGGTTACAATGACACATGCTTGAGTGCCAAAATGCACTTGCACCCCATCAAGTTTTCTCAAAAGAAAGAGAAAAATTTTTGCCTGAAAATGTCACCACTACACATAAGTAAGATTTGGTCTCCTGAATGAAACATCCAAAAGGCCAGTGAGCCCTCCAGTGGCAAAATTATGAAAATGTTATTATGCACATCTAAACACCCTGGAGAATTCTCTGGAAGACAGGTACAACAGAAAAGACAAAATTAAGTCAGTTCAGGGTTTGGGGTTTTCAAGTTACCGGACTTTCTATAAGCACAATCAGCCCAGTGTATGACAGTGACCATTGTCCAAGCATTCCATTTTCAGGAAAAAATCTCTTCCAGGACCCATGATAGAAAAGTTCCCTCAAATTTATTTACTGTTCTTTAAAGTTTATTTATTTTCACAGCTGTAGGTCACACTAATGACTTTAATTAAAGGTGCTGTCATGAAACATATCTGGTAAGTCTAGTTCCAGGTTTAAATTACAAGGCTTGTGAAAATCAAACATAAAATGCAAATAACTGTCTCTCCTGGAAGTATGTAATCAAAGACTAAATTTTACAATTCAGACACTATCTGGCTTGGGTTAAAGATGTTCAATGAATTTGCTAATTATTTTTTCTTGCCATAGACATTTTTCTGCATTGAGTTACACAGACTCTTAAGTACATGTTTATAACTCTCTTCTTTGCTTTTCTAATTTCTTAAAGATTCAGGGTATAGAGAGAGGCAAGGGCCAGTCTTTTGATGGCCAGTCAAGACAGCTGCATCTCTTCCTATGAGACTCCTGACATTTGACTGTGCTCTTCCTCTTCATTGTGGTCACCAAGCCAAAAGCCCAGTTCATTAAATATTTTGGCCACAGGCTTATCATCTTCTTTCCATCTCATTATTTTAAACATTCAATCCTGCATTAGCTTATTCACAACTCATCTAGCAAGTATCTATTGGGTGCCATAAGTTTCTGTCCTCATGAAGTATAGACTCTTTATGGAGTGAAGACTCCAAGGAATGGAGACCAGCTTAATCATATATTTATTTGAAAACAAGCTACAAGAAAGAAAATCACTAAGAGTCTTGAGAACATATAACAGTGGGAACCTAATGTACTCTAAGGGATGGTCAGGTCATTTTCTCTTTTTTGATAAAGTGGTATTTAAAAGAGATCTGAAAGAGCAGGAGGAGTTAGTTAGGAAAACATGAGTGGCAAAGAGAAGGGCATTTCATAAGAACAGCATGTGCAAAGGCCCTGAGGTGGGAGGGGGGCACATATACTGAGTCCAAGTTTTAACAGGAGATAAAGTTGGGATCTCTCCCAAGGATGCTACAGTAACCTCCTTATGGTCTTTGCCTATGCTGTTATCCTATCCCCAGCCACTTTCCAGTCCAGCAACCATTGTGATTCCTCTAAGATCTAATCAGGTCATGTCATCATTTTGCTCAAAACCCTTCAACACTTCCTATGTCATACAGAGGAAAAGCCAGAAGTGCTCACAAAGAACTACAAAGTCCTACATAATCCGGCCCCAGAATACTTCTCTGACCTCCCCTCCTTCCACCGCCCTCTCCCTCACCCACCCCAGCCACCCTGACCTCCTTCATGTTCCTAACATACACCACGCACGCTCCCAACTCAGGGCCTTAGCTCTGGCTATTCCCTCTGGTGTACAACACTCTTCCCTGGACATCCACATGGCTGACTCCCTCACATCCTTCAAATCTTTGCACCACCCTTACTTTCTCAATGAAGCCTACCTTGTCCACTTAATTTAAAAATTAAAACCGTTTCCTAAACTCCAGCACTCTTCATGTTCCCTACCATGCTCTATTTTTCTTTCTACCATGGCCCTTAGCACCTTCTGCTACTCTCCTCAAGTGATCCCATTTACTTCCATGGCATCCACCACCCATACGTGGATGGATCTCAGATGCACCTCTCCCTCAGCATTGCCCGATCATTCGAGGAAGCTTTAGACATATGCCTCCAGATCCCCACCAAACTCCACTGATTACTCACTGCGCTGAAACTCAACATCATACCTTCCATTACCACAAATGTCCCTTCCTCCTGCCACATCTCTAACTACACCACAATTCAGTCGTTACCCCACTACAAAGGGTCAGCTTCTTAGAACCCTCTCTTGCTCCCCAAATCCAACCAGCATGGAATTTACTGATTTTACTCAACTTACCAATGTCTGCCATTGTTGACACTCAACCACCACAGAATGATACAATTTTGAACAAATCACTCCTCCTTAAAAATCTTCAGAAGAAAAGCCTAAACCAGTAGGCCTGGCAGACAAGTCCTCCAGGACCCAGTCCCCCTCCGGTCTCAGGAGCCACAGTCCCAGCCTCATGCTGCCTCAGTGATGCTGACCCTTTGACAGCCCATCACCCTTCCTGTATTCACCACATCCCTTCTTTACCTCGAGAACTCACATTCATCTTTTGATACAACTCAGGAAAACTTCCTGAGTCTAAGTGGAGTTACAGACCCTCCCTTTACAGTCTCCTAATGCCTGTGTGAGCCTCTATCCAGTTGAAGCTGAGTTCTTAAATCCACATCGAGCCAACGCTGAGGCTAGAGTCAATTTTACCATAACACAATGAATGTATAGATTGAAAGAATAATGAGGAAACTTAATCAGGTATGTTAATTAATATCAGAATTAGTATACTTTCATGTAAAAATTCTTTTAAATCTTTCTCTCAGCCCTGTCAGTCACTAGGTTCCCCCTGCAGTTACTGTCTTCATCTACTTTACTAAATAGATAGATGCTCACTTTCAACTGAGAGAGTGGTTGATATTTTAAAGAACATCATTTTTTTCTACCGCTTTCTTCTTCACACTTTGTATGTTATTTATTATGTCTGATTAAAGAGTACTCATGGAAGTTGTTACACATTATTATGCAAGTTTTGTCGTTGTAGAGATTAGATATGATGCTAACCTGGTGTTAACACACAAGTTCAGGAATGACAGTGTTACAGCAGGCATTTCCTCTGGAGCCCTCCAAAGGCTCGGACCTGATAGCAGGTTCAGGCTGAATAGTGAAGTCAAGGTTAAATTTCAATGCAGCCCTAAGCTCTAGACTGATTTCTGGTCTTTGTCTCCCTTCACAGTATTGACCATTTGACGGCAGATGCTCTACATTAGTCATGTAGGATAGTGTTTGGCAAAGAGTGAATATTCAATAAACTTTTTTCGAATAATCAATAAGCAAGCCTATCTAATCAGTGCAGACTTGCAAATTTCTGAGATCTTTGTTAGCTGCATAAACCTAGGCAGATTCAAACTTGGTCATGCCCATGAAGTCTTAGCACCACACCATTTTATGCTTAATCAAAACCCTCTACTTCTAGAATCTCTCCCCAGTCTTTTATTATCCACATTTCTTTTCATATGCACAGTTTATATTCTGATCAGTTAAACCCTAATATTTCCTTCTCTGTTGTCCACTCACACACACACACTCTCTCTCTGTTAATTAAGAGCACATATTAGAAAACATCCTAGTAGGATATTGTATACTATAAATATTATTTGTCATGTTTTTATTCTAAGCCAGGCAAATACTTATTTTTTCTCTTTAGGGGGTATTTTATTCTTATGTACAGATTTTGATCAGGTGTCACAAATCCAAGGAGGTGGTTTAATACTGTACATATCTTTAAATGATCAAAATAAAATAAAAGTGCAACAGTTTAAAAGATCAAACTGGTTACATTTATTTCCATGAAATGCAAAGTTTAAAACAATGAATAGCTTCACAATAATACTCAAAGAATAATTTTTAATTTTACTGTCCCATCTTTCAGTGTTCAATTTCTCCATTTTTCATGAAACATTATTAAGCACATATTATATATAATGTGCTGCTCTAGGCACTGCTATAAATTAAGAAAAAAAATTTAATTAGCCAGATATCTACTATATATTATTACCTTTCATATTTAATAAACCCTCTCCATAGGAGTACTGTACCTAAAAACACTGACATCAGCTTTTCTACACAGCAGAAGATCATTCTTGTGTCTCAGTATGGCGCTGTTTTGCAGGACAGTGTGCTATTTGCAACTCAACCTCTTATGGTCTCCAAAATGAGGACAATGACATTATTTTTAGAATTAAGAAGTCTGCAGAAGAAGATAACTGTACAACCCACTTCCTAATTTCTTTATACCATAGCAGTCTGAAGACCATTTTCAGACTTGGAGATTTCTGTGAGTTCACAGCAGTCAGAAGTCTTAACAGTTGACCTGCATGATCTGAGCTATCAGGGCTACACGCCATACCTGAGGGATCATCCTGCTTAGGCTTGCACAGTCCCAAACCAGTATTTAGCAGCTCAAAGAGCACACCATTCTCACATTAGTCTGTTAGCAACTTCATAGCACTCCTATCGCTTTTCAGTTTGCCCAAAGTTCTCCCTCAGAACACAGCCCTTACCAACTTCTGAAGTTATTTTCCCCCAATTTAAATTCTTAAGAAAACTGACATTTTTCAGATTTTAGTAACTATAAAACTCCATTTTCACTGGCATTGCAGTCTATTTCTACCTAGAGGTAACATTCATCAAACACCTACATGCTACTGTATAGAATGAGTCATTTCCTCTTCTGGAGGAGACTCTCAAAGCAAATACACTGGAGAGCTAGAAGGTTACATACTTGGCAAAAAAAAGAAACATTGAACCATAGTCTCTTTACTGAGTGAAAATAGCAAAAGAAAATAAAAATATAAATTGAGTATAAGGTTTAATGAATACCAACACCTGTATGAATCAAAACACCTATGCAAAAAGCTTAGTGAGAAGAAAATGTCCTCAGAAAAATGTTTATAATGATTTCATTCAAATGATGTGGTCTTTATTCATTTAAAACACAACTCTGTGGCAATTTTCAACTAAGAAATACAAAGATTCATCTCTAACCAATGAAAGTAGGTTTTTCAAACTTGTTACATCACTCTTCACCATTGTTCCCTTTTTTGTTTCCCAATTATTTCTGGTGAAGCTCTAATGAAAAAAACAGAGGAAAAGTGCTCTGTAACACAGTCATTTGGAGGTTTAGTTGGGATTCTGAAATTTTTCTAGTAGTTGGCATATTTTATTTTTTTAATTTAAGTATAGTTGGCATAAAATATAATACTAATTTCAGGTATGCAACATAGTGATTTGACAATTATATCCATTATAAAATGCTCACCATGGTAAGTGCAGATATAATGGTTGGCATCTTTTGAAAGTCATTTTTTTAATGCAATGCTGTTTAAAATGCAAACTAAATCTGTGATGACAGAAGTCAGACCAGCAGTAACCTGGGGAAGGGCAAGGAAAAGAGGGACTCAAAAAACGGCACAAGGAAACTTTCTGGATCCATGGAAATGTTATTTTGATTATAATCTGGCAAAGCAACCTACAATTGGGAGGGAACTCAAAATCCAAGGGTCCTTAAATTACTGAATTGCAAGAAGCAATAAGAGAATATTCTGCCAAATGCAGTAAGAAGTTTTACATTTCCAGCCTTACTTTTAACAGCACAAAAGTGGAAATAACCCAAATGTCCACTAATAGGTGGACATGATGAGCAAACTGGAGTATATCTATACAACAGAACACTGCTGAGCAATAAAAATGAATAAACTATTAATACCTGAAACAACATGAAGAAATCTCAAAACCACTATACTGAATGAAAAAATTCCGGCTCCCCTTCCTAAATATATACATATAAAATTCTAGAAAATGCAAACTAAATCTGGGATGATATAAGTCAGATCAGCAGTAACCTAGGGAAGGGGAAGGAAAGAGGGATTTAAAAAATGGCACAAGGAATCTTTCTGGATCCATGGAAGTGTTATTTTGATTATAATGAAGATTTTATAGGTGAATACATAGATCAAAACTCATTAAATTATATACTTTTAACCTGTGAAATTTATTAAATGACCACTGTGTGGCAATCGAGCTATTAAAAAAAACTATCTGCTTATGAAATGACACTCCCACAAAGAAGTCATGGAAGTTCCTATCAAAATTGAAACTTCTAGGAGTTCTGGTTCAAGATGGCAACATAAGTGGATCCTGAACTCACCTCCTCCCACGAATTTATAGACTCTAAAGCTACATATGAAACAAAATCCTCTGAAAAGAACCTGAAAAGTAGCTGAGTGACTCCTCATTGGGGAAATGAGAAAAGGCCCACATTGAAGCAGGTGGAGACATGGGGGTACATCCAGCCTTAAACCCCGACTCTGGCACAGCAACCTGCAATTGGGAGGGAACTCAAAATCCAGAGCTTCACCCTAAGGAGTGAAGGATCTGAACCCCACATCAGGTACCCCCATCTTTTAAGAACACTATAAAGCCAGGATGCCCCCCCGAGGGCACTGACCCCACCCCTAGCCCTGCGGATCCTGGGAAGGTTATGGGTCCTGGAACCTCAGCCTGGGAAGGTGCTCCGAGGACACTGAGAAGGGCCAGTGTTAACCCTTTTCTTAGCAAGGATAAAATTAGAAGGCTGTGATTCATGTTTCCTATTTTAAGCAGGAGTACAGACAACACAGGTTAGGCATTGCTTAAAAGGCAGAGGGTCATAGAAACAGGAAGTAAAGACTCAGACTAATTCCCTTAGCACCTAAATGCATCCTGCCTTTAAGGATTGGGCCCCAGAACTTCTCCAGATTCTTCCAGAGAAATCAGTGAGTCACTGCCCTCCCTGAGCGGTCTGTCACCCCAGCCCTGAACCTGGAGGAAGTGCACTCATAGGCCGGCACAGGGAAGGGGTCACCTGCAGCTGGTCCTGAAGCACCAGACTCTCTTAACTAAAGGACTAAGTAGTGTACTTCTCCCAACACTTTTGGTAAAAAATCCACCCCAGCTCTTGACTTGTGGCATTTAAATGGGCAAAACCCTAGCTGGAATTACCTTACATCTTTCATCCTTTGCTGCATTCCTTGATTTCTTCTTTGGTATTTCTCAAAAAAGAAAAGGAGGAGAGAGGAGGAAAAGAATAGAAGAAAGGGAAGGAAGAAACAAGGAAAGAAAATAAACAAGAGTTCCCTTTCTGACTGGTGGGGAAAGTATCCTGCAGTGGCACTGGGAGAAAGTAAAAAGTTTACACACACACACACACACACACACACACACACACACACATTTAGCAGTAGGGCAGGGCATATCTGTGCTGGTCCAGGGCCTGTCTGCCAGAAGACCCATTCTTTGCCCTCCCTTTACTCATCTCAGACTCCTGCGGACTTAGGCAGCTGGCATCAGTGAGCAGAGGTTGGAAGGGAAAAGCCAGCGAATTTCTCCTCCCACCTCTCTCGATGCCTCTGGTGGAGGCTCTGGCCAGGGCAGTGTGTCTCCCCGGCCTCCAGCCCCCATCCACCGCACAAGTTCAATGTGGGACCTACTTCCCGGGGAGTCTAGCCACTGGGCTCCCAACACCCCCTCCCTTTGTCCAACCAGCCTTCGGGGGATAGCTGACTGCCTGTTCTTGCCAAACACTGGGCTGCCCTATGGCCTCGGTTGGCTTCTCAGCTCCTCCACTGTCTGTGCTGCTGATGCCCCACATTATATTACCTCTGCTTCAGATACTCAGCGTGGTTTGTGCTTTCTTTATTAGACCCTGACTAACATAACTAGGGCTAAACAGAGAGGGAGGAGAAAAAACTGTACATCATTAACTGTGACTATAATAAAGTGATCTCTTTAGTAAAAGAAATATTTAATAAATAACTCCTTTTAAAATGGTCTTTTCTGCCTTTCTGTCACTACTCAAATCACAGCAGTCAGTGTGGCCCACGGCCTGATGTGCACACCACTGGGTATGCAAAACATTCCTAGGAGAGACACAGACCATCTCTTTTCTTTCCTAACTTAACAGTTATGCACATATTTTAATGTGTTGAAGCCACAGCTTTGCCATATTACAGGTATTTTATGTGACGGTTAGGCCACTGATTTGGGAAATTGCTGGAATGGCATTAGCTCAGGAAGAGTCAAAGGCCTAAACCATGAAATCCTTCTGAAGGGTACAAGAAGTTAATTGTTTTTTATTCCAAATCTATTATTTTTGCTTCATCAAACTCAACACGACTTGGGAGACAGACAAATTGAGTAGAGAGAAGCAATATTACACTTACAAGGAATGTTTGGGATTCACTATTTATAACGTCAAAACCCCCAGGGAATGTCATATTCATGTATTCATACATTTCAATATGTAGTGAGTTCCCGTTATAGGCCAGGCACTATCTGGCATGCTGGGAATATAACAGTAAATTCAGGTCCACACTCACATTGAGGAAAAGTAGACAGATGGGCAATCAAATCATCTCACTACTACAAGGTTCCAATTGGGAACAGTGCGACAAAGCAGAGAGTGAAAGGAGGAGATCTGACCAAGGCAGGAAGACCCAGAACAGCTTCCTGTAGCACGAGCTGATAGCTGGCAAGTGAGCAGACATTCAGTCAATGTTTCCAACAGAGCAAACAGCACAGCAAGGGGGGTTATGACCAATGAAATGCTTTAAAGTAAGAACAGCACAGCTTCGTTGAAGGGAGCGACAAAAAAAAGCGGGATGAGGTGGTGAAACAGGGTCCGAAACTTGCAGGACTTTTGGCAACTTTCACATGTTGGCTGAATTTATATTAGAACATCCTTCACTTTATCTTTTAACTTAATAACATTGTTTTGTTCCATTGTATTTTGTTTTATGTTTACATTCTATTCATGATATGAGATTTTTACTTAGGGCAGTAAAAAAGTTTTTCTTAAGTGTGTCTAAAGTTTTTTTTTTAATCTAGTTGAAAAAGCTATTAAATACATATTGTGTAAGTAGTGGGTAGATAAGGCAGAAACTATGAATTACTGGAATTTAAGAAATCCTGACATAAGAAGTACTATTTTCTTGAATCATTTCAATACTGGTAAGGACATTTCACAATATTGTGGTTTGCTGGAAAATTTCCATCATTACATTAACTGTCCTCAAGTTCTCCTCAAAACAGATGTTGGTAACAACTTCTGGCTCAATTTTTAGTGTTTACTATGAGAACTCGTGACACACAGGAGCTTAGTGATTACTAAAAATACAGTCTGAGAAGATAGGTAACATTTACAAGATCTGCCTCATTTTACTTTTGAAAAATAATTTAAATGTTTAAAAAAAACCACTAGTGTTGTTTCATTTTTTTCTAATTATATGAATCATGATCCAGAACATGGGGAAAAAAGAGAAGTATAAAAAAAAAAAATCTCACAAACTTTTGATAGATGAAGTGTTGATATTTTGTTGTTTTTTTTTCTGTGAACTTGTATTTATTGCTTATACATGCATGTACATCATATCACTGTTTATCTAATATTTTAAAATTTTAGATTATAATAAACAGTTTTCTATGTCATTAAAAATAATCCCAATAGCAATAAGTACACGGGTACCCAGATCTTGATTTCTAATACCATTCTTCAATAAAAGAAACTAGGAATCTTGGAGAAAGGGTTATTACCAGGACTAGGGCAGGAAACATACCAGATGAGCCTAGAGTATCTCATAGTAAGAAAATAAGGAAGTATCAAGAAAACAAACACTCACACAATGATGGGACTATGTCAGAGGGACACAGTGGCCAAATGAAAGAGCTCCCAATTGCCAAAGCTGGAACATTCTGAGCAAAAAAATCAATCAGTACTGGATTGTTATACAAAGTATAAAATGAGTGTTCATGAGTCCATACTGATGTAAATAAATGATTGAATAAATCAAAAATGGGGGAGACTGGCCAAATCTCTGATGCTGAATTATTTATGTGAATACCCCTCCCCTCAAAGAAGTAGAACATAACTTCCCACCCCTTAAGTGTAAACTGTGTATAGGGACTTCCTTCCAGAGAGCACTGTATGGGAAGGGAGTGGGAATAACTTTGCAGAGAAGAAGCCTGCCTGTCAGACTCTACCTCAGCCAAGTAATCAAAGTTCCCTTTAACCATAAGTCATGTTGAGAGTTTGCACCCTTGATAAGATGTGATGAAAATGGCACTTTACCCCTATGTTTTTTCTTCCCAAACTCCATAACCTGAGTCTAGTAATGAGAAAAACACAGATAAATCCAAATTGAGAAACACTACATATCTAACCAGTACTCCTCAAGCTTATCAAGGTCATCAAAAATAAGGTAAGTCTGACCAACCATCCTTAGCTTAAGGAAATGAGACAAAATTTAATTTGGTATCTGGGATGAGATCATGGAACAAATGACATTAGGTAAAAAAGTAAGGAGACCTGAACAAAGTATACTCTTTAAGTTAATAATAATATACCTACATCACTTCATTAATTTTAACAAATTGTACCATATGAGATGCTAATAAGAGAGGACACTGATGCTGAGTATATAAGAACTCTCTGTACTATCTTTGCAAATTTTTTGTAATTCTAAAACTGTTCTAAAAAAGTTTGTCCTAAAATGTATGCCAAAACATGTTTTTGAAAACATTTAAAATTATCACAAAATAACCCAGATAGTTTATTTATTATAATTATTTAGGCATGTCCCTATTGTTGAAAATTTGAGCTGTTTCCAATTTTTCCCTGTTCAAAGTAACGGAGTGATGAACAAGTCGATGTACATATTCGGTTCACACTTTTGATTATGTCCTAACAGTAGATTCCAA
The DNA here is from genome assembly GCF_030020395.1 of Manis pentadactyla. Taxonomy (NCBI): domain Eukaryota; kingdom Metazoa; phylum Chordata; class Mammalia; order Pholidota; family Manidae; genus Manis; species Manis pentadactyla. The sequence goes on along the minus strand of NC_080020.1, from coordinate 66,485,897 downwards.
AAGTTCATTCTACTTTTCTAAAAAGTCAAATTAACACATAACAGTTCTCTCAGCCATAACAACCAAAAGCACTGGAGGTCCCACGAGACTGAAACATTTCTGAAGTTCCATTCCTCTTAAACAGTAAGGAAAATACACAAAATTTGCATTCAGCTCCCAGCCTTATTCATTGGTTTGTGCAGTCATTCAATAAACATCTGAATAACTGCCATGTATCTGACAAATGTGCTATTAGAAAAGATATTTAACCACCTTAAGACCTGATACATAATAAAGGAACACCTAATTCCCAGAATTCTGCATTTGACAGTTGAAGACCATTTCCTGATTTTTACAGGGACACATATACAAATAGTAAGCAGTGGGAGATTTTATATTAATTTTTTGCAGCACTTGAATCTCCATGCCATAATGTGATTCTGTAACTAAAAGAGATTTCTCTCACATTAGCATTTGGTGAATTTTTTTCAAGTGATTATTTGAAAACTTAAAATTTTTGAACTATACTAAATGATTTTTTGTAGTATTTTTTGTTTAAACTTCACTGCCCTCTGGCGCCACCTAACGTCCATCTCCTCTGGCACTTTTGTGCTTTGTCCTCCCATGACTGTTATTTTAAGCCTGGGTGTAACCCCACCAGCAAAACTTCCCTTGATTGTCTTCAAAATGTCCATGTGTCACCAAGCCTTATAAAACTTGCCATTGTTTCCACGACATCCAACTGTTTCTTCCTAAAACTCAGAGATCACTTCAAGAAATACAACAATGATGTCTGTTAGATTGAGTTCCTTGGAAATGTTCTCTGTGATGAAAGCTGCATGCAGTTTACTGCTGTGAGAGGGGGTGCCCTGGGGCATACATCTGTAAGGAAGTGAGGAGGGCAGGACTGGGCAGAGGAAGAGGGTGCCTCACAATGTGAGACCTCCACCATCCTACGCGGAGCCCTGGAGCGGGGACTGCAGAGGTGCCCCAAACAGAGGCGAGAGGGCTGGGCCTTTGTATACCCTCAACCAGCAGTCACCTGTTCCCAGCACCCCCTCGGACGGTGACAACCTCGGGAGAAGCAGGTTCCTATGGCCAAGGGTCACGCCCGGTGAGGGACACAGCTGTGAAGCCCTCACAGTGCCTGGCCCCAGCTGCGAGGCCACAAGCTCACCACCAGAGGAGGGGGCCTGGCTGGGGCACCAGTTTCCACTACGAGTCTGTTCTCGCCAGGTGTTGGCCTGCTCATTTACTCTCACAAGTCCATCTTAAAGGATCAAGCTCTAGAGAAAAAAAAATCAACCATCCACAGACATTGTTTTAATCCAGGAGACTTGTGAGAGCACATAGTTCATTTCAGATGTGAACTGGGTAAGGGGAGTAGGCAATCCCACACGCCCAGGTAGGCATACTGTGGATGTCTTTTAAAAACACCAGAAGTACCACCATTCTAAATATTATACTTACTTTTAGGAGATGAAAGGAAATGGCACATGCAAATAAAAATATAAGGAATGGGAAGGGACCAACAGTGAGATGAAGATGCCTCAAACAATTTTTGGCACAAAAATCTGAGGGAGGACTATGTGGACAGCTGTGTGCTTAGAAAAAGGAGGAATCACATTAGAACACCCATGTTTGAGAAACTGGTTATTTCTGCCTACCTAACCTTGAAAAATAAAATCCCTATAAATGTACTTATAACAATTTGGGATATTCTCAGGAGAATAAAAGGTAGCTTAACTCAAAAACTTAGGATTTTATGAACACATATTTGCTCCCATATTTTCTTATGTTGGGTTATCTGCTTCAGACTTAATGTAATAGTCCTGGGTCTGACAATTTCAAACATATTGACTAAATCCTTTCTTTAAACAGAGTTTTGGATTTACGAAATGTTTTATATGAAAAGGTTTACTATTACATAGATACTGGGAAATTAACAAAGATATATTGAGTATTTCTGAAAAATGCATAGCTAATCAGCTGCTTGAGATACTTTTGATAAAGTGAGCAAACAAAACTATTCAATAAATAACAGAAAATTAAAAGGGAAAGTTCATTATTGTCACACCATATCCTCTATCTTTAAATATTCTTAGTACTTAAAAATTAAAATTTTTCTTCAATTAAGAGAAAGAACATATATGTTAATTATTCAATCTGATTTCACAATTGTGAGGTATCTTCTATGTGTAAGGCATATATTATAAAAGGAAGTAACTAAAAGTGGCCCTTTCTAAAAATACCACTCAAGACATGGGGAAGAGATATTCACAAGTGTAGGAAGACTAATCATTAGGAAAATACTATCTATTAAGTGCAGGCTGTTCCTGGCTTCCTGAAACTGGTGAGATTCCAGAAGTTCATCAGAAAGCTGTTTACCAACTTCATTTGACCAGAGAAGTAGTATCATAAATGGGGCTGGTTTCCACATGAGGCCCCATGTGCAGTACCAGTAGTTTCAGCCCAGGTCTGGGAGCAAGAAATTATGAGGGACAGGAGGAGATCCTGGTCGTTCCCCATCCTTGCCAGATCCAAAGCTCTTAAGTTCTGGATGGAAGTCTTTAGTTAGCATTTTCCCTTCCTGTGCACCTCCTCTCAAAGCTCAGGCATTTTCCAGGCTCTTAGCAGCCCACCCCCATACTAAGAGCTGTAGTACCCATCCAGGCCAGGGCACTGCCACAGTTCTGCACACCAAGCTGATTCACTCCCTGTTCATTTAATCTCACCAGTCCATCTTAAGAGGAGCAACACTACCCCCTCTTCAAAATTTAGTTTTCTATTCAGGAATCAGGAGGAAAGAATGAATTAATTCATGCTGAAGTGTGAGTGATCATTCCTTAAGACCCTAAAAGAAAAGAGACACTGTGGTAACTTTAAAAGAAAATACTTGTTAAGCCATATGTGGAGAATATTCTCACAGGCTTTTAGCAGTGATGGGGCAGGAGGGTCATGGGTGGATATGTATTGAGCACTTACCACATGCCAGGAATTTATGCTGCTTCACTGGGCCCTCTTAATACCACCACCAGGTAGGTATGTTACTCCCCTAGTTTTACAGAAGAGAACGTGGGGTTTGGAGAGATGAAGCACCTTACTGAGCTCTGGAAGGCAGTCTGCTTGGTCCTCGCTCCACCAGTTCAAGTCAACCACCTGGTACCCACCCCACGGCTAGGAGGCTCGCCTAGCCCGTTCTGCTTTTGCATTATTTCTACATTTCCTTTGTACTGAAACCACAGATCCTCTAATGGCAAAATTTGTTTCTAGAGTGTGACGGCAGGAGAAGTAGGAGAAACTCAGGCAGTGATGGGTGAATATTACTAAAGCACATTTTACAAATGAAACTGCTTCAATGTGGCGTGTGGATTAGGAACTGCTTGATTCTGTGCTCGGCAAAAGGTAAGTGAGCACAATACCTTAACTTCTTCAGAGTATTTATCCCCCAAGCATCAGCAAATGACCTATGTGATATGTTTTATAAGTTCTTGTCTAACAGTCTAGGACTCAATTAATGACAGAAATTTCAGGCTAACTCAGGTGTTATTATTTGTACCACAGCTGACTTTAAAGCTAGCTATCTCATTACTATGGCTATACAAATAGCATATCCATTCAAGAAGAAAGGCATAAAAGAAACCTAGTTGACATACTTTTTTATTCTATACTCTATGCTCATTTTATATCAAAAACACAGGAAGGGCAGTGTCCTTCTGCAGGGCTACAGCAAGCCCTGCGCCAGGCAAGCAGCTGAGTCTGACAGATCACAGAGAGATCTTGTGTGTGCCTGATCACTATCTTCCCAACTGCTCATTATTAACCCAACTCCAAGTGGATGCTCGAAGTCTCTGCCTGCCCCTACCAATCTGATTTGCCTTTAAGGATCTGCCTCTCTCCCATTCCCAGTCCACACTGTTCAGGCTGGATGCCCTCACTCCTGGGCTCCAAGGGCACACACATGACCTGGCCCAGCACCTCATCTTCTCACCACGGTGAGCAGAGTGGGACCCAGGTCATTCCATTGAGACTCACTCCTAAGAACTGTGAGGAGGATGTATGCCAAGCGTAGCTAGAAAGAACCTATTTGAGAGAGAAGTCCAGAGGCAAGCAATTCTGAGGGAAGGAAGGAGAGAAGGAGGGGGGAGCAGAGACTGAGACCTGGCGGCAGTGTCCCAGGCTCCGGATCCACCCTGACCTGTGTCTTTTCAGGTGTGAGCTGATACACTGTCCTTTGATGTCATATCCAAGAAGAGCTGGGCTCCTGTTGCATACAAGGAAAGAGTCCTGAATAAGACACCCCTGTGCCTGGGCTCCATCCATCTCTTTAGATTCCTGCATTCCCACCCACCTCTCCTCCAATGTTACCATTTTAATGATGGGAACAGTGTAGGCCCCTTCAGCTCCTGGGCCTGGCCCACCTCACAGGACCTGCGGAACCAGCCCAGCAGCAGGTCAGTCTCCTCGTTCCCAGTACATCAAGCGTCAGTTCTCTGACAGGCACTCACATTCCCCACCAGTTCCACCCATCCTCCTCCCATAGGCTGCTGCCCCAAGCAGAGAATCAGGCTTCCAGTCAAGAGCTCTGAATTAGGCCTCTGGTTGGTTTGTTTATTTTAAAGGGAGTAATTGTGATTCTATTTGTGAAGGCCCAGAGCAAACAGCACAGATCTGTGTTTTCTGAATCATCTGCCTCTTAGGTTGGAGAGCTGCCTTCTAACTTGAACAAAGCTCTTCCTTCAAAATGACAGACTGTGGGCTTCTACATTTCCTAGCACATTTATTTCTAAAGCATGGTGATAGAATCATTGAGAGGAAAAGAGTAGAGAGAGATGAGAGGACAAATATCTATCTATTCATACTACTAGCTAGTGCAAATCAGACCAAATGTCCCAACAGCTGTTACAAGGAGGCGTTTAAACGTCTTTCTTCTGTGGTTTTATTTACTTAATAGTGGACTGTCCATACTACCTGGTAGTGACATTTATCTTTTATGTATATTTACTACCTCTTCAACTAAAGGGGCAAATCTCTGCTTGGCAGGAGCCTTGGGTACCCAAATTCTAGAACAGAGCCCTGTAGTGTAGCCCATAGTTAGCGAATGTTGACTGCTGAGAAGAACTATTAGAAGAGCTTCTGCTCTATACCATGTCCTCTGGCAAAGGTATCTTGCTTCTCAGTGGCTCAGCCCCAAAGGAGAGTCTCAACATGAGGTTAAGAAACCAACCTCCAAGTAACAGAACCCAGTACTAACAGGAAACTTCAACTACTTAGGGTTCCAATTGTATGTTGGTCTCTCAGTGAATGCTGCAAGCCACGACTGTTTTTATTTCTGGGCACATCTGTACTTCTTCCTAAGAGGCCAGTCTATAGCTCTTTACTCCTAAGAATCAATTCAGATCCCCCGCATCATTCTGAGATAAATGCACAAAGTCATGGCTGAAATTCAGAGACTCAAGTTTTTCTTTTTCATTGGGCTAATGGGGCCATCTTATTTCATGAGAATTATTACTGAGTCTTTAATCAGAAAAGTGCTAGCTGAGGGTTCTGGAGTCCATGTGTGGGAAATCATGGATTTCCTTGCCTGAAGGTGAATGGACAATATGGGCTTTGTGTACATTTGTGTTTGTGAGAAAAATTCCACAATTTTCATCAGTTTCTGAAAAAGGGTCTATGATCCCCAAACAGAATGAGAATTAATGTTAAACTCCTTTGTTGTTTGAAGACTGTAGTGTTTATTTGGTTATGACTCCAGTAAAATGCTACATAAAGAACAGAAAAAGGAGACTACACTGCATTTTTTCATTATAGCAGATAAAAGAATATGTAGGTTCTTGACACTTCTTTGACTTGGGCATGACTTAAGTCAAGAGGGTTCTTACTAGATGCTATTTCCCACTCCAGACAGCAGTAAAGCATGGATGCTTCAGGCAGCCCATGTTGCCTGGGTGCTGATCATCACAGTAGCTGGCTGTGGAGGTCAGAGTACAGATGGACAGGCCTGACTTGAGCAGAGTTTGGTACAGTTTCTGAGCACTCCTGCCAGACATGCTAGAATCTGTACCCTAAGCTCTCAGAGAATAGCAGGCAGGCTGTCTAATGCTGCCACTTCAGGTTTGATTGTTTGATAGGCTATAGTCTCAATGAGGAATTTTTCTTTTCCTTTTCTTTTCCTACTATAACATTTTATGATAAACGTAATGGTGAGCTTCTATATACTTTAAGCTATTCTTCTTGCTTAGACACTATAGCACATCTGTTTTACAAATTTAAATATTGGCTTTACCTAAAAATATAAAACTTAGCTTTTCCATCTTAGGAAAATGTAAAACTTAAATCTCCTTCACCATGCTTTAGGTCTGTTCACCAAGCAGTCTTCCTAATCATCCCATTATTATGTTAACAAACAATGTAGACTTTCAGGTGTACATGTCCTTAAAGAATTCCTTTCCAAAGTTCTTCATATTTTGACCCATCTTAACCTCAGGAAGGAAACTGTAAGCTCATGAGAAATATCTTCTCAATAATTTACAGCTGTAACATATGAATCACTAGGCTTTATTTCCTCTTCATCTCTACCCAACTCTGAAATGTGCATCTATGAGAAGGCCTTCATTTACCTTCTAATAGTGCTTGATAAAAAAGCAGCAGGAAGAATCAAATGGCATGTATTTCCAAGGGGAAAGATATTTTCATTCACTAGGTATGTCTATATCTTATAAACATTCTTTAAATACAATAAATATCTTAGGAGAGAAAGGTAGCCCCAGCCAACTTCTCTCTTTACAAAACAACTCTATGAGTACAATGTGGTTCCATATAAAGCAGCAAAGAAAAGTTATTCTTACACAAAAGGCATGAACTAAAGATGGTTCCTAAAGATGGTTCTCTTCATGACTTCACTGCTTGTTAAAGTCCAAAATCTCCCCATGGCCCACAGGGTCCCACATAATCTGGTCCCTGCCAACTATTCCAGACAGATCCCGCCATACTTTCCCTCTTATTCACCAAATTCCAATTCTCCACAGTCTTTCTCTAAGCACAGTCTGCAGTGGTTTCTTCTGCCCAGATTGACCTGCCACATTCCTTCCTTACCCCTGTTCTCCCAATCTGGCTAACTCCTATTCATTCTTTGAATTGCATCCTAAACGTCACTTTTCTGCCTTTCCTCTTCCTGCATGATTAGGGTGGGAACTCTCACAATGTGTTCCTGTAGTTCTCTGTACTCCTTTGAATCAGTTATCACAAATGTAATAGATAACGATTTGCACATTTTTTTAATTTAATGTAAGCTTCTCCTAATAGATCATAAGCTCTATGCAAACAGGAAGTGGTCTGTCTTCCTTATCAAGGTATTAATAAGATAACTTGTGTACCATAGGATAGACATTTCATAAATATGTGGAGAAAGGAGAGAGAAAGGAAGAAAGATGAATTACCAAAATTGTTGGTATTGTATTAGAAGGAGATCTTCTAGCTACACATATACATCTGGGGCTGGTTCCTTATCTAGAACATTGAACCAAGTCTTTTCCCCATTCCAAGACATCTAGAAAATAGCTGCATGACAATGCTCATGAGTAGATGTGGCAGCTTTCGGTACTGAGGAAAGCCAGGTGCAATTAGACCCATGAGTTTGGATCCAGCCACTTAGGTACAAAATTCCAGCTCTGCCACTTACCAGCTGTGTGGCCTCAAGCAATGTCCTCCCCCTTTCTGAGCCTTCACTGATTCATCTATAAGACGAAACTAGAATTCTCACCCCTTTAGAGTTGTCACAATGAGTAAACGAAATAATGCCTGTGAAGCTCTTAAGACAGTGACTAGCATAAGACTAAGATTTTAGTACTGTTATTTTTATTACCAATAAACATTAGAAGTTGTACCAAATTGAGAATACATAGTACAGAATATAAAGGAATATACTACCAATCAGCACATTCACAGACAACTAGATGCTCAGAAAACAATGTTTTCCTGTCCAGAAACCTTAACAGCTAGACTAACTTCACAATATGTAGCTTTATTTTTCACAGTTGTTTAACAACATGATTAGAAGTCAAGATGCATATACAGAACGCATATGATGAATAATAATGAGCTCTCGGAACTGAACCTACAAATAAACAGATTAACCCACTCCCACTCCCTGTACCTTTCTGGATTCTCCAGGGGATCGTGGCACATCCTCCAGCTGTCCCTCCAAAACAATGGTGAGACTCAGACCCATAAGCAAGGCTGGTATTGAAGGAATGCCAGACTCAACCGTGAACCACAGGTTTGGACACCAGTCATGGACTTGGCACAGGTGCACTGACGGGGCCTTACTAACTGGTGGAGTGGTGGGTCCCTGGAAACCATGGATCTGGCAGAAATCAGACATTTGTTACTCAAGCTCTGCCACTGACTAACTATGCACAGAACCAGGATGGCAGACAATTTACTTTGCCTAAGAGTTTCCCAGATATAAACTACAACTAGCATACCTCTCTGCCAAAATTGCTGTGAGGTTCTAAGTGAGATAATGTGTATAATGTATGTCTGTTTGAAATACTGTGTGAAGAATGTCTAGCAGATAGATCTATGTAATTTCTTCCCCTAATATCGTGTCTTTCACAGGACAAGAAAGCATTAATGACAGAAATGAGATGAGGCTATAGAATATAGTAAATACAGAATTATAAGGGTGTTATACCTCATAACAGGTATCAATAAGAGAATCACTGTATCAATAACAGAAATGATGATGATGATCCAGTGGGTACCTGCTGAGGAAGAACTTTTTTAAGTAGGACTGGCAGGCACCAGTTGCTAGCAGTACGTATCTAGCAATCAGAGAGAGCGTAGGGGGTGCCCGACAACAAAATCTTGTTACACTAAATCTATTTCTACCAAATTTACTTGTTATGAGATCACCTTCAGAAATCAGAAAGATGGGGAGGAAAGGGCAGAGGCAAAGAAGAGCTGTAATGCCACTTCTGAGATCAGGAGGGAGAAAGGGTTTAAAACTTCATTCCAAACTTGTGCCTGGCCTTCTGTTTTCCTAAGCTGGGCTTCTCAGGCAAAACCTACTCCACCCGGCTTCCTTGGTAGGACTTAAGCGCCAGATGATCTGGATCTAAATTATACTGACCTATCACTTGGGGCAAGTTACCTCCAGTGACTCAGTTCCTCATGTGGAAAATGCAAAGATAAACCTGCTTCAGAAAGTGGTGTAGCAAACAAATGCACTGATACATATAAAGCACCTAGAATAGTGCCAATGCATCATAAATACTCTGTATATTTAGCTATTAGGAATACCAGTTATAAAGTGTCATTTTAAAATGGCACAGGGGTGGAAGGCCCACAGTGTTAGTTGGCCTCAAGTCAGAAGTGAGGTAATAAAATTGATCAAAGAGAGTCCACCTTGGGGTGGGCTGGGGAGGACCACAATCAGTGTGTCCCACCTCACATAATACAACTCTGGAAGACAGAATGTGCATCGTCATTCAACAAAAATTAATTCAAAGACATAATAGTAGAGGCCAAGGCTTTTACAATAGATATGACTGACTATAAAGCAGTTCATGGACACATGCAAAACTAGTTCACACAACAAATTTCTAGGACCACATACAAACAAAATGTGGCTGCTTGAAATTCACATTACACTTACACTCCTAGGATGAAAAAAAATTTTTAATATGAAATGGACACTTGTAAATACACCACTCAAGATATAGTCTAGACATAATTTCGATGCATAAAGTAGCAAAATGTAGAAGAAATTCTTTTCAAGACAGCCATTGAGAATCACTAGCAACATTAACAGAAAACAGAACATTTTTTAAGAAGCTCACACACAAAGGCTCTGCCATCCCAGACCCACTTACTCCTAATTCCTAATTCAGTTTGTCTCCAACTCCCTTTTTAGATAATTTCAAAAATGAGCCTCCTGTGATTATGAGAATACATCCTACAATCCTAGAAGTATCATTTTTTCTCTACCTAAAGGTGACCTCTGGCAATAAAGCTTGCCAAAATGTTTCCCCACTTTTTTTCTCCTTTTTTTCGTATCATTAATCTACAATTACATGAGCAACATTATGGTTACTAGACTCTCCCCATCAAGTCCCCACCACATACCCCATTACAGTCACTGTCCATCAGCCTAGTAAGATGCTACAGAGTTACTACTTGTCTTCTCTGTGTTATCCACCCTTCCCGTGCCTCCCCCTTACATTATGTCTGCTAATCGTAATGCCCCTTTTCCCCCTTCTCCCTCCCTACCCACCCATCCTCCCCAGTCCCTTTCCCTTTGGTAACTGTTAGTCCATTCTTGGGTTCTGTGAGTCTGCTGCTGTTTTGTTCCTTCAGTTTTTTCTTTGTTCTTATATGCCACAGATGAGTGAAATCATTTGATACTTGTCTTTTTCCATCTGGCTTATTTCACTGAGCATAATACCCTCTAGCTCCATCCATGTTGTTGCAAATGGTAGGATTTGTCTTCTTCTTATGGCTGAATAACAGTCCATTGTGTATACGTACCACCTCTTTTTTATCCATTCATCTACTGATGGACCCTTAGGTTGCTTCCATTTCTTGGCTATTGTAAATAGTGCTGCGATAAACATAGGAGTGCATCTGTCTTTTTCAAACTGGGCTGCTGCATTCTTAGGGTAAATTCCTAGGAGTGGAATGACTGGGTCAAATGGTATTTCTATTTTGAGCTTTTTGAGGAACCTCCATACTGCTTTCTACAATAGTTGAACTAGTTTACATTCCCACCAGCAGTGTAGGAGGGTTCCCCTTTCTCTACATCCTCGCCAACATTTGTTGTTGTTTGTGTTTTGGATGTTGGCCATCCTAATTGGTGTGAGATGATACCTCATTGTGGTTTTAATTTGCATTTCTCTGATGATTAGCGATGTGGAGCATCTTTTCATGTGCCTGTTGGCCATCTGAATTTCTTCTTTGGAGAAGTGTCTGTTCAGCTCCTCTGCCCATTTTTTAATTGGATTATTTGATTTTTGTTTGTTGAGGTGCATGAACTCTTTATGTATTTTGGATGTCAACCCTTTATCAGATATGTCATTTATGAATATATTCTCCCATACTGTAGGATGCCTTTTTATTCTACTGATGGTGTCCTTTGCTGCACAGAAGCTTTTTAGCTTGATATAGTTCCACTTGTTCATTTTTGCTTATGTTTCCCTTGCCCAGGGAGATATGTTCATGAAGAAGTTGCTCATGTTTATGTCCAAGAGATTTTTGCCTATATTTTTGTCTAAGAGTTTTATAGTTTCATGACTTACATTCAGGTCTTTGATCCATTCTGAATTTACTTTTGTGTATGGGGTTAGATAATGATCCAGTTTCATTCTCTTGCATGTAGCTGTCCAGTTTTGCCAACACCAGCTGTTAAAGAGGATGTCATTTCCCCATTGCATATCCATGGCTCCTCTATCATATATTAATTGACCATATATGTTTGGGTTAATACTACACTCTCTATATTGTTCCACTGGTCTGTGGGTGTGTGCTTCCCCACTTTTTATCTGCAAGGACCACTTTGTAAGGGTAGGGCCAGGCCACGCTTGAAAATGCTGATGATAGATATCAGTTATTATGACACTGAGGTCTCAAAAGAATAAGGGAATAATTCAATGACCTCTCTTTCATGGTGGCTGAAAATAAGATGGATACTTACAGAAGAATGATTATTCTACTGAAGGAAAGGCATTCCTTACACATTAGTTTAAGTTCAAAGCAAGAGTATTCATTCCCTTTGGAGAGAGCGTACCCCACAGTAATCCACAAAAGCTGTCTTTTAATTTTTTCTTCTTTGGATGAGCTGGTTATTGTATAGCTACTCAGAGTAGATAAACGTAAACCATTTGTAAAGATTATGTTCATAATGAAATTCAGTACTACCAGATTAAATTTATAAGTGGAAGTATATTAGAGTTCTTCTGCTGTCATTGACTCCAGGGGAAAATATGAAGTGTGTGAAAGAACAGGTGTGTATAAACCATACCTGGTGAAGACATAACTGTGTGTGTGTGCGCACATGTGTATGGTACATGTCAAAGGAACACAAAATGTCAAGACATCATAGCAGCCAATTACTTAAACTTCACCATGAAAAACAAAAAAACTATAAAAGCCTCTAACTAAAAAAAATGTCTGACTTCCTTTTTTTGTTCTCCCTGCCCACATTCCCAGAAAGAAAGAGAAGTGAAATAGCTGAAAGGCAGACAGCAGGAGGGAGGGGAAGGAAGAGCCAAGCTCCAAATGATATGCCACCTGGACAGTCCCATGACAGAGTGAGTAGACTAATGATGATCGTCCAAGACACACAAAGATCCTCTCATGGCAAGTTTCATCTAGTTCTTCCTCACATTCTGGCATAATTCCAGGAAGAAAAAGTTGAAGTCAGAGAATGTGAAATGTCTGGTAGAGAGGAACAGATAGAAGAACTTTACAAATGTCCATCTTCCTTGGAAAGAGAGAGGGTGGGGGGCCTGGGAAACCATAAAGGTATGTCTCCCTCCCAACTCGGCATGTTCCACTAAGCCTTCCCTGATACCCACAGAGAGGCTGGGAAGTCACAAAAGCTGCAGCCGGAGTCTGGAATAAACAAATGCTGCCTCTCAGGCCAGAGGGAGCAGAGACAGGCTGAGGGGTGATGACCAAAACAGTCAGTTTCTTTATGTGAAACTACTGAGTTAAATTGGCATCTGTGCAAGGCCAAGAGAACCAGGTGACGTCACAGTCAGAGCTGGACCCCACTCCATACCTTCACCTCCAGCCTCCTTTTAAAGGGAGAGGGAGAGGAAGACAAAGAGACCAGAGGCAAACTGTGGCCCATGTCTGCTCTCAGCCAGGAGACAGCGGGGGGCGTGCTGGTCCAGGGCGGTCAACCACTGGGGAGCAAGAGGTTGGGCAGCAGCTCTGTAGCAACAGAGAGCTTGTCTCCACAATCTATCCCAATTTCAAGAGATATTTTGGAAAACACTTAAACTTATAATTTGGTGTGGTGAAAAGCAACTATGAGAAATGCTGAATTTTTCTTTTATCAAAAGCTACTTTACATTTCAATGAAAGAATAGGAGTCAAATATGGCCTAAGGGTCTAGATAGAATATGGTTTCTATTTGGAAAGAATATCTATTTGTACATTCCAGAAACAGATAATTTGCTGTGCACAGGTTACCCTTCCATCTGAGAGGGCAAGCATATTCTAACACATGTGAAGCACAATGCCTTAAGAATAAAAATTTCTAATAGAGCCCATGGATTCTAGTCCCTCCCATTACCACTCTTTCTCCAAATATTTAACCACCCTGACATCAGGCACCATAAAAATTTGTGGAACAGGATTATATAGGAGGTTTTCTTACTTCATCTGATTTTTTAACTGACAAACATGTACTTCACTTTTTCTTTTTCTCCATTAACACTCACTACCTTCAGTGCCTAATGTTGCAGAGAAAAGGAAAACTCAGTGTTGATAAAATGAGAGTTCCTGTGGCCAGGATTCTCACCTGGCCCTGGTTGGCTAGCTCCCCACACACATGTGGTCAATATGTTGCTATTGACTCTATATAAAAGAGCTCCGCTCAGGGGTCTGTACAACACAGTGGCACGGCTGCAAGGCTGCTGGAGAGTAGAGATGAGGGTGGAGTGGTGGCAGCACCGAGGACAGAGGCCCAGAGGACAGCTATGCAGGTAGAGAGGCCCAGAGGCAGAGACTGGCTTGCTGCATGCAGACTCACTCTGAGTAGATGGGATTTTAGCAATTGACCTGCCACTGTGGAAATAAAGTTGGGTATAACCCTCTCACCCCTAGAAAGTTTTACTGTCATTTTCTTTGATCACATTGAATCCATAGTGAACTTGCCTGGGGCTGAAACCCATGAGCAAGACACTTACTTTATTCAGGAAGAATCTAAAATAACTATAAAGGATATGAGCTGTTACAGTAAATAGGTGACAACCCAGCACTCAGGAGCCTGGTACCTTCAACCATTCTGCATAAATACAGATTCAAGACTCAGTCCTTCCTCGCCCTTCCTCTCCTTCCCCAAGAAAAGGCTTTTCAATAAAAGCGTTTTTGAACAGAACCAGGAAAAAATCGAAGACATATTAAGTGAAGGGGAGAACATGCTGTGACGAATTCCTTCCACTCTCCCTTGCCCTGAAGGTTCAGCCAAATCCCAGGTCCTTAAAATCTTCCCACTTTCCTATCCCCAAGGTCAGGTCACTGCCCACTGAGACAGCTGTGGACCCACATGGTCTCCTGCCTTTGCTGCTGACTTCCCCTTTGAAGGCTCACTCAACCCTTTCTCCTCAGTGCCTCTGGGGTTCCCCACTACTGCGCGGGAAGACTCAGCCTCACAGCCCAGCTGCACCCTCTTTTCCTCTTTATTTCCCTGTACCCACTCCCCACCCCCTCAACCTCAATTCTACTACTGACTCCCATTTTTTGAATGCCCGGTGCACTCATTCGCCTCTGTCTATGGCAGTATTCTCTCCCCTATCTCCCTGGGTCCAAATCCTAACCACACTTCAAAACAGGGCAGGGGCCAGCAGGTGGGAACACCCCAAGTCCCCACCACCAAACCTACTGCTCACCTGTATCCACACTTGGAAGAAGGGCCCTTCTCACCACCACATCCCTTTGTCTCTGGGGCCCGCCCCACCCGTGCCCTCAGGGAACCCACCCTATCACTTACTCCCTTTTCTGTTTAAACTTGGACTGCTCTCTCTCCACAGCTGCCTCCTCATCAACCTGCTCAGGTGACATCCATTAAAAAAAAAACCTTCCAGTGACCCCACCCCCACACTGGCCTGGTTCTCCTATCACCCCTTTCTTTTATCCCCTGCATGGAGCCAACCTCTTGGCCACTCTCCCTGTCCCCACCTCCTCTTTCCACACGCTCCTCAGCACTGCATCCTGGCATCCATCCCACCATTCCTGATTGTGTTATTTTGTAAAATGTAAAACACCCCAGATAACATATGCCTAGATAGAGGAGAGGAGAAATCAGACATGAGCTCTTGAGTTCCAGAAGTTCAAACTGAGAGCTAAATTCAGCCCAGAAATAGATTTTATTTGGCCTGTAGTTTTCAAAATTTTTGAATAATTTGCCCAAAATTCAAGGATCTGGAGACTTTACACAAAAATCCAGATTTGGGGCCTCTATTATGGAATACAGAAACTCTGACACCACCACTTCTTTCACTGCCTGACGACAATCAGCTGAAGCTGAGAAGCAGCTGCCCCCTCATTTGGCTGAGGGCTCTCCGGTTCACCATGGGCCCCATCAAACCCTCTTCTCATTTTCTTTACTTTGATGGCCCCTGTGGACTATGGAGTTTGAATCCCTGCTCCAGATCAATGCTGTCCAATAAAAATAAAAATGTGAGCCACATATATAATTTTAAATTACCTAGTAGCCATATTTTTAAAAAATGAAAACAGGTGAAACTTTAATAATATAATCTATGTATCCAAATGTCCAAATATTATTTCAGCATGCAAGCACCATAAAAAATTAGTAATGAGGTCTTTTTTTCCCTTGTGCTAAGCCTTCAAAATCTGGTGTGCATTTTACACTTAGAGCTCACGTCAATTCAAACTAGCCACATTTCCAGTGCTCCACAGCCACATGAAGCTAGTGGCTGCCCTAAGAGGCAGCACAGCTCCAGACACTTAAATGATTAGTTACAAAAATCATTCTGCAAGCACAGGGAGAGAGAGAGAAAATTTTAAGAAGAAAGAAGAAAGCAGGAAGGACTAAGGAAAAGGGTGACGATGAATAGGCATGGTAAGAACTTTAAAAGTAGGAGGGGAAGGAGGAGGGACACAGAGACAATGAACAGTGCTCTGCAAGGAGATCATCTCTAGTCTGGTGCTTCGGGAGAAGAAACGCCCTTTTTGGCAAATGCAGTTGACTGGCAATGCAGATTTTTGGGAGGGAGGCTTTGGTGTTTTATAAATAGGTTCAGCATTAGACGGGTGATCACTAAGAAAAACAATGTCTGAACCACAGATCACACAATGGGCACTCAAAAGGCAGTAGAATGGACCAGGCTAGTGAGGACAGGATTCTTGGTGAAGACTGGGACTTTAACCTAGT
Source organism: Manis pentadactyla (assembly GCF_030020395.1). Classification (NCBI taxonomy): domain Eukaryota; kingdom Metazoa; phylum Chordata; class Mammalia; order Pholidota; family Manidae; genus Manis; species Manis pentadactyla. The sequence continues at coordinate 66,469,792 of NC_080020.1, read as the reverse complement.
TTAAGGAGATTAACAAGATTGAAGAGAACAATCAGTGAAGCAGGCAGGAAAGTATCTTGAACTAAGATCCAAACAAAATTCAACACTCAGAGATCATAAGTAAATAAGAATATGTCAGCTGGTACTAGGAATCCAGATGTAGGGGTACAATATCAGAGGCCAGACAGGAGACGGGTGCAAAAACGGATACTGAAGTCAGGAGCCAGCACCAAGAAATGCATCCCTGAGACAGACTTCAAAAGTGGGAATCGCTCCTCCATCCTCCACATGAGCACAATTTGGGAGCCGCTTAGTCCTCCCTTCACACCCACAGACAAGAACCAGAATTAATGTTCAGGCTGGGAAAAGGGCAAGCCACCATCAGGGAGAAGAGGGGAATATCAAATACATCTGCCAGGCTTAAATAGATTTGGAAACAAGAAGGCAAGAACATCCTTACATAACTACAAAGTGATTTGGAAACTTTTCCAAAGAACTTCTGAACAGCTCTGACCCATGCATTCATCCCTTCATTCATTCAGCAACCATTTAAGTTTTCCAGCAAAAAAAAATGTCCAAACTAAAAGTTTCAGATTTCAAAAAATTAATTTAAAATATTTTTCTACTTATCTAAAACATATGTCTGCTGTGATAAAGAGCTGTGAATTAACAAAAAAATACATGGCCCTAACTTCTGAATCTGCAGATTTTATCAATGCCTACAGTGCTATCTAGACATACTACTTACTACTATTCATCAGTCTAGAGTTGGCAGATGTTCTGATAATCATCATAAGCAAAGAAATCACACTAGATGTTTCCTTGAGGTACAAAAGATATATTAACGTTTAATTTTGTGAAATCATCCCTCATTTCCAAATGATGTGGTAAAAGAAAAAAGGGGCAGTGCCCATCCTCTTTTCTCTGTGACTCTATTAATCCTATTTTATCCCTCAAAGTATTTATTCACTTTTCCATGATAATGTGCACACACTTGCCAAAAGCAAGATATCTTCATTATTGTGTGAAAGTCTAATGTCACTAGTGTTGCCTTGGTTAATTTGAGGCTACTTGTGCCACCACTGCAAGTAAAATAATTTACATCTTAAATTAAGTGAAAAGGCAAGCAATGTCCTCTGTTAACTTTTTTCCACCCACTTATTTGCAATGGTGGTCGTGGCAAAACTCGAACGTATTGTTCAATAATAATAACTATACAGCAATTGCTACTGTTTATCAAGCCATGGTTTCAAGCCATTCTCATTCAACATCTCCTTGATAATGCCTCCATTTATACAAGATTCATCACTCTACTCAAATCATCCAGATACACACACAGGAGAGTGAGTAAAGCTTACAGGGAAATAATTGCACTCCAAAGTAAACCCGTCACTGTTTACTCTCTTTCTCTGGAATAATCTGCTGATACCAGTACTTTTCAAGAATGTTCTCATACAGCCAGCTACACTTCACTTGTCCTAAGATTTTACCCTATTTCTCTCACGTTGAAAAAGCTACTAACATTGTTTTTAGGATTTGAGATTATTAGAATTTTTTAGTGGTTTTAGTCATTTTAGTTATGGAGTCCATATTTTTAATCTGCCTCCTCCAAGATCAAATTATATTATTTGAAGTAATATTAAAGACACCTGAAAAACACATAGCAAAAATTAACTCCAATCACACTTTTTAATAATATGTGAAAATACAGGCTTTCTCTAAGGGTAATGAAGCAAGAGGCACTTCATAGAGACTTAATCTTAGAAAATATTTTCCTACTTTTTGTCTGAGTTTTTACAGACATGTTTTAAGAATTTTATCCCAATGAATGGATATTCCTTTTATTATGTTTTTTTTCATTGAGGTTCCTACCATAAAATGTACAAATCTTAGTGTACAGCCTGATGAATTTTAACAGATCCTCTTAACTATGTTTTGAAACATTTTTATCATACCCTGAATAATTTACCCACTTTTTTTTCAAAAATAATTTTCTTCTCTAGGAAGGCAATTTTAGCAAAATGTATTTAAAAGAAAAGACAATAAAAGTTTAACATTCATAAACAATACATGCTTTTGTTAAAACACTAAGAAAATGAAATGTATTCATTCCTCACTATGTTAAAATACTGACTTTCTGATTCTAGCAAAATATAATTTTAGAACTCATCAAGACAGAATACATAAAATTGGCATACTTTTGATATGCACACAAATTGAGAAAGCATCTTTCCCAACTGTGTTGCAGAAAATGAAATGCATCTGGTATGACAATATGGCCCAGCACGTGAACTATAATCAGTGGGAAGGAATGTGGTTTTTTTCCCAAAGCAGAACATGGTAAATAATGCAAATGCCTCAACAGCAAGGCATTATTAAGCCTGTTGAAGTGTGTTTCAAAGGTATATTTGGCTAAACAAAACATAATAGCAAAAGGGCTTGCAGGGGCATGGGGGATGGCATGGTTTGTTCGGTTTTAATCATTGTATAGCAGTGACTTCCAAATCTTTCCACAGCCATCCAAACTGATTTTTTTGCTTTTGCTTAACATCTCCACCCAGTCAGAGTATGTACACATATGTTGTTGGGGCTTCATTCTCGCCTTGGGGGTGGAGAGGTGGGGAGTGTGTTAGAGAACATGACTGATGCCAGGATCAAGCAGACAAGAAGAGAAAAATTGAGCAATTTGCCTTATTTTTGCAACCAATTTTCCTTCTTCCTTGAAAGTTATTTTTATCTAGGCAATTTGAGGATGTATTTAATGCTTTTATTGTCTTTTCTTTCATGTACATTACCCATCTGTGCTTGTGACCTCTAAATAAAACTGAAATCTGCCATGTGCTACACCCTCCCTCCCCAAGCCCAGGTATCTCCTGAGACCAGGCGCTGAGAGAGCAAGGAAAGATCTCTGAGATGTGCAAGAAGTGAGGTTGTGGGGGTGCTACAGAGCTAAGTATACTCCAGACACTTAGAGAGTCCTCTTCTAGTTTCAGGTTCCAAATCTATTTCTTACTCTTCCTCATTCACAGAGATGGGCCAGAGCCCAGCTCCTTTGAGTTGGGCGAAGAGGTATTGAGAGGGCTGAGGAATCCTCTTTTCTGCGCTGGTGAGAGAGTGATGTTGAAAGCTGGATTTGTGACTCGTAGCAGAGAAAACTGTCCCTTCATGGGGAACAGGCTCCATGAGCAATAGATGCAGGGAGCCAGTGATGTTGCCTCTTCCTGGGACTGTGTCTGGCATCGAACAAGGCCCTCATGGTCAACTATGCTGCCTACATTCTACCTTTCACTTAGTCTCTGAAAGATGTTTTGGTTTTTCTAGTCCTTTGTCTTCACTGAAATGCTGATTCTTTATAATGAAAAGCTCCTTTATAGCCATAGATGGTAGGATTAATGTCATTTGTAAATGTGATATAATGTTATGCAGCACACTTTAATAATGCAGAAAAGAGAAAAAAATAAATTAGCATAGCTAATCCATCAGAGAACTGATTCTAGGGTTGGGGGCAAAACTTGCAAGTGTTAATAAGACTTAAGTCTCTCAGAAACATAAGCTCTATATACTGTCAAAGGTAGCAGTACTAATGGAAAAAGATTCTGGAGAATGACTTGAGTACAAAACCTCTCTCTGTCATTTATTAAGCATGTGACCCTCAAAAGGTTATTTAATTTCTTTGAGCATTGGTTTTCTAATCCATAAAATGGCAACAAGAACACCTATCATGTGTGGCTGCTGTGAGAATTAAACCATGTAAGCCTATATAGTGCCCAGCATATGATGAAGGCACACACAGTAATGTTAGTTTAGTATCTTCTCCAAAATAGATTTAAGTCTTTAGTATACAAAATTCATATAGCATACAAATAAATAGAAGTGTTTTACAAAAATAAAGATTGATAATGTCTGGAAACTTTTTGGTAGAAATGAACACAAAGATTAATTCAGAATTCTCTGCTTTTGCTGTGAAAATATCTCATTTCAATGAACTACAAACTAATTTAGTAAGTTAGCATTCAAAGTAATATATCTTTCAAAATACTTCAATTATTATTGTTGCTTTATTATTATTGATAAAAATCAATAAAAACAAATGTAAACAATAATCCAATTCTAAAATTCTAATACATTAAGATTATGTACACATGCAAAGTAAACACATTTTAAATATGTACTATTCATCTACACTGAATTTAAAACATCCCTTTAAGACCACTTTTTACCTTACTTTTAGAACCAGAAGGAGGAGTTCAATTCTCTTTCAAAATGAAAGGAAAGGTAGACTTAATTAGGATTTTTGTCAATATTATCTCTACCTACTTTTCTGAGAATGATTAAAACCTTTTTCTAGGACATCAGATTTTCTAGAACATCAGTAAGATCAGGTTATTGCAAGCAATAGCGTTTATTAAACCAAACACACTTGTATTCCGGTTTGTCTTCTGAAACTACACTAACAAACTAGCTAATGAACTAAAAAAAGTTTCAAATGAAAGCCCGTTTATTCCCATACCTTACCCTTCAAAGCATGGCCCTATGTTTTTTGTAGTTCAACCTTAAATAAAAATAAAATACATATATCATTAACCTAACAATTAATGTGAGTCAAAATAATGAGGTATTTAAATACACTAAGATGTGTTGGAAGAAAAGAATTTTTTAGGTCCCTAGCAGAATGGAACTTCCAAAAGATTTTGCTGGACTAACACGATTTGATAACCATTTACAAAACAGAGCATCACCTCTACAAATCCGAGGGAGTAAAAGTAAGCTGCTCAGCGGCATATACCTTAAGGATCCTGCATTTTCGCTTGACTCTGGCCCGACCAAGAGTCAACATGCTGTGTTATGCAGCACACTTTAAACGCAACTATTTCAGATGACTATTCCAACTTAGAAAAAGCCATAGAAACATACTTGTTTGACTAAACGCAGATGAGATGTTCACTCTGCCCACTTGTTAGGCAGTGATACGCCTGCAGCCCAAAGTTTTAAGAGAGCGTGGGAAAATGTGCAGACTATATTGCTGTAAGGGTTTCCCCAAGACACACGTCAGTTTTGCCATTAGTTCACCTACCGCATTTCTATTCTTTCTTGAAAGCCATTTGTTTCAAATGATCCCTCTGCACCGTCCTACGCGGTTGTAATTTAAGTTTGTCGGGTTTCTCTTTTGACAAGGTGAGACTTAGCTGGACAGTCGGTCTTTCTAGAAGACCTCCAAAAAGTACCCACGTTATGTCTAACTATTCCTCTCCTATCTGGCTACTTCCACCTTCATTGGCAACTCATAAAGCTGCCCAAACAGCTGTTGTCACAGTAGGTATTATTTCTGTCCAGAGTAAAGTCAGGAGCAAGTCAGAACTCTATTATTACTAAGCACGAGCGAGATGTTTTCTTTACACCGACTTACTTGGTAGCACACACCCCCGCTCCGCAATTCCAGGGGGTAGCGATCGGCCACAGCTGGAGGCGTGGCCCGCGTACCCAGCCCGCGGCCGCCCGCGCTCCCGCAGTCACTCACCCGGCTGCTGCCACACTCCTCGCCCTCCTCCGGGGTCCGCGGCTCGGCTGGGCTCGGCGCGGGCTCCGCGGGAGGCGGCGGCGGCTCCAGCAGCTGCTCCAGGCGGGCGGTGCCCGGCAGGGAGGAGCTCTTCTGATGGCACAGGTGCGCCGCGGGGCTCCGACGCTGTGCACCCTCATCTCGGGCGCGGTCCCCCCTCGGGGGCGGTTGGGGCGAGGAGGATAGGGAGGATGAGGCGGAAGACGACGAGGGAGCCGAGTCCGGGGAGCGTCCGCCAGGAGGCGTCCCTCCGGCTGCTCCGGCGGCCGCCGCCGCCCCCTTTCCCGCGGGAAGCAAATGCTCGCGAATCCGGCGGCGCAGCCCGGACCCCTGCTCGGCTCTGCCCGCGCCACCCGGCTCGAGAGGCTCCGGCGAGGAGCAGCACAGGTTGGGCTGGGAAGAGGAGAAGACGCGGTCCAGTACTTGCTTCTTTTTCATGAAGCCGCTCCACCTGCTGCCCGCGCCACCCACGCCGGCCAGGGCGTCCCGCCTGCCCCGGGGGCGCGGCGGGGAGGGCGACGGGGTGTCCGCAGTGCGGCGCTCGGGGCCCCCCGCGCGCCCGCCCCCGCCGCCCTTGCTCTTGCCCACCCCCAGCTGCAGGTTCCTCCAGAGCCGGGCCTGGAAGGAGGAGGCTGCCGCTGCAGGCTCGGGCGAGCCCGCCGCGGCAGCCCGGGGCTCCATCCTCCACCCCCTGCTCCTCCTCTCCACTCCTCCTCCGCCGCCGCCGCCTCCTTCTCCTCCGCCCTCCTCGGCTGCGTCTCCTCCCGGAGCGCCGCGGTGGCGGCGGCGGCGGGAGCAGCAGCCGACGCCGGTAGTGCCCGGCGGCTTCAGGCCAGCTCGGGGTGAAGGTGCGGCCGCCGAGGCTCTCGGGCCGCGGGACTCTGGCGCCGCCTCTTCCCCCCGCACCTGCCGGGGCGAGCAGGCGCTGATACCGAATCCCGGCCGCCGCGCCGGCAAAGTTTCGAGCTCCGAGCTCCGCGGCTCCAGTCCACTGGGGTCCCCCAGGCCGCGCCCGGCTCCCTCTCCTCGCTGGTGCCGGGCTCGCGAAGCTACACGCACCCGGGCGTGCGCGTCCAGCTGCACCAGGGACCGCACGCGGCGCCCTCCGGACGGCACCTGTCAGCGGCAGGGGCGCCTGCCTCCGAACTGGTCGCGCGCGCGACTCACACAACAGGGCGGATCCGGCTGAAGACACCCGGACCTGCCACCCCGCGGGAGCGCCCCGGGACCATCCTCCAGCTCCTAGTCGGGAGGGCGGGCGGGCGAGAGCCGGGTGGAGCTGGGTAGGGACCGGAGCCAGCTTGCTCCCCAGGGCCCGGCCACGGTTCCTCACGCTGCTCGACCTGGGCCCGCCGCTGCACGCGCCCGCCGGCAAGCGTCTGAGTCCGATGAAGTGGACTAGACTGGAGATTTTCGCCTCCGGTGGGTCCTGTGGGGGCACTGAACATCCACTGGAGAGGTGAATCCGACCAAGTTCTAGGGGCTGAACACCGCTGCTCCCGCCCCGTTGCCGGCCCTCGGTCCAAAACAAGAGCTGGATCTCTTCTGTCTTGATTTCATCCCCATCCACCCCTCCTTGCTCTTTATGTGCACATGCAGTGGTAGTTTCTCTTATAATGAGGATATCGAGGTTTCCGGAGTCGGACAATAAGGCCTGCCCTAAAGTTGCAGGGAGTTTATGGTGGACAAAGATGTGGAACCTGCACGCTGCCTCTCCCCCATTCCAAACGCAGAGAATCTCACTCTTTTCATTCAAGAGCATTTTCTTTTGATTACTTCATATGCTTCTTCGTCAGACAAATGGAAAATACTTTTTAACTCATTCAGACTTGCCTTCTCCTGGAATCTACTTATCCAAGGGTCTTCTGACTCTACTAAAAGAGCCTCTTGAAAGGCAGGTGACACTGGCCCTCCACACCCCCAAATGTGGAAAACATGGAAGATTTTCCTGAGCTCTGGCACCATGCTGTCTGATTCCAATCCACCTAGCTAGCAGTATGCCCTGGAGGTGTTACCAACCTCTCTAAACTTTGAATGTTTCTATTTTTCTATTTTACCCTTTTAACAAATACTTAAGCTGAACTATGTGCCAAACAATACAAGCTCTGGGAATGCAGCTGTGAACGAGT